>NC_079215.1:29975294-30065294 GCF_029633865.1 Lampris incognitus
GAGATGGGTTATTGCCACACAAGGTTCTCACGGGTTTGGGGATTTATTTTACCACCCCCCCTCCCCCAAATTGAGGCGTTTGCTGTATTGTTGCAGGTGAGCGTTGGTGGATGATGGCATGCATTTCAAGCCTCGGTCCGTATGCACCGTACCAATGTCAGGGGAATTACCTGCTGGAGCGTAAAAACAGTGTAAAGTGTACAGATACTGGAAACCACGTGACGCTCAAGACGAGATCAAAATGGCTACTTCGGTCAGAGGTGTTGCAACCTATCAGTGCACAACACGGCCTTTGTATATCATTTCTGACAAGCTTTCACCGCTACCTAAATCCTCTGATTCCTCAGCAGGAAGATGCAGGTATTCACCCGGCTTCCACCTGAAATCCTTTAGCACGGTGCTGTGTTTTCTCAGCTGTCAAGTGCCTGACATGTCTTTTTAAGCCTGGCAGATGAGGGACCTGTGGAAAGGGCCCTGGCTCCGCATGTGTGCACGTCTTTCATGACATTACGTTGAACCAGGTCAATTATTTGATATGAAAACACGCTTGATGTATGTAGTTTGAAAAGAATCGGGGGTATTACAACTTGTAATCTTATGGTTCATGTTGGAGTATTGGGCGGAATTGTTTATATATGCTTTAATGTGACAAGAAGCAACTTCGCCTCCATGATGAAATAAGAGTTTTTCATCTAAGGAGATATCTATCCATCAGCTGTCTGTGTTCAAGAGAGGCAGAAATAAATCTAGTGGTGGTGATTCTAAATCCCAACATTGCATAAAATTAGTGTTACTGTACCCATTGGAATAAACTGTCTATTTTATACTTATTTGTATGTACATAAATGATATATGCCCTGTGATAGTCTGGCGGCCTGTCCAGGGTGTCTCCCTGCCTGCCACCCAATGACTGCAGGGACAGGCTCTGGCATCCCGCGACCCCGATTGGGAAAAGCAGCTTGGATAATGGATGGATGGATAAATGATATATATTCAGATTATATAATTTATATACAACAGGCGACAGGCATGGGTGCAAGTCCATGAATACTGGGATGGCATCCAGTGCTTTACCTGTGCCCCCATCCATAGGGTTAGTAGTTGTGTCAAGAAATTTGCCAAATCATTACGTGGATTGACAAGACCGTACCGGATCGATCAAGGCCCAGGTTAATGATGGCTGCCATTGGTGCTGTGCCCTCAAAGGGGAACCAACGGAAACTTTAAAATCCGCTGTGGTGACCCCCAAGAAACGGGGAACAAGCCGAAAGAAGGAGATATAGTATATACAACTCAGAGTATGTAGTCAGAGATATGTTTTGGCTATCAGCCACATTACCACAGACACTCAGGAAAGACCACTCTAACAGTCTGTTGCGCAAAATACTATTTTTTTACACACACGTGTGTGTGTAACAATGCGGCAGTGCATGTTCATATTGATTGTTTGGACTGTATATGAATTAAGTGATAGTGCATGGATGCACATAGTGCACGCAGGAGATTGTTGGTGAGCAAGTGTCAGTCAATGGAAAACATAAATTGTTGGGTACATAGTGCCATTCATCTAACGCACACTTCCACCTGGGCTGTCTAGTGAGCGCTTGCCCCTCTGTCTCAGCCTTGCATGGCATACGGCTAGTATTTAAACGAAGGAACGAATCTGGTATGCCTTTTCTTTCCAATGCCACCTGTGTGTCTGTTTCTGTGGGATTTGTACCTCCTCAATCACTGACACATGTGGATTATCTGTACTTGAGGCAAAAAGCCAGTACAAGCCACGTCTTGTGTGCAAGCAACCAGGCACTCAAATGCAACATATCTTCCCCATTGTGTCTCGTGTGCCTTAAAGAACTCTGCTACCAGTATAATCACAGTAATCGGACCTGTGAGTTCATGTTATTTTGATGTACCATGGATGATATAAATCAATTCTGAACACACACATAAATGTGTATGCATGCGCGTGCACACACACATACACGCACACACTCATTTACTACTGTGTAAAAAATGTTTTTTAGATTTGTGCCATATGTGACATGGTGTTGAATTCTCTTGGATTGTACATCTAAATTAAGGTCTATGATAAGTGATCGGGTGTGTGTGTGTGTGTGTGTGTGTGTGTGTGTGTGAGAGAGAGAGAGAAAGAGAGATATCATGCTGAACGATGACAATCTCCCTCAAAAGTTGAATTTATCTGGTTTTCTCCTTCCTGAAGGAGCAAGTGGACGTCTGCCCCATAGGAGACTCTTGTGCTTTCTATACCTTTCATGTGTGTTGTCCTGGTCTACTTTCAGTTTGTGTTGAAGTCTTTCCTGCTATCTTGTATAAGCCCAGAAAGTTCATTGAAAATAAGCTTTCCTGGAGCAGTGTGCCCCGTGAAAATCCTGCAGGCGACCGCAAAACCAAAGACAAACAAATCCAAATCACATTAATTTCAAGTTCATCTTCGACAGGAACGTCACAACATACTTTTACTCAACCATACGGAGGAGCTCACCGAGAGAAGGCTAAGATGTTTTTTTTAACATATTACCTGGAATAGTGGGAAGTAAAAACAAAGCCTTGCACCTTTGGCCCATATCAGCCCACCATAACCAACCACATTTTCCAGCTCATGCCATTCTCTTTGCAATACAATAGACAGAAAGTTGCAGTCTAATTTTGAAGTGGCCTTTAACTTCTGCTGGCAGTGGGTTATTTTTTGACTGAATTAATCATTGCTCAACATCTACCCAACATTCAACCAATATCATACTATCAACATGCACACCACAATCCACAATGATGCAGATATATCACGAAAAGAAACAGAGAAATAGACAGATCATATATATACATGCTATGTAATAAGGCCCTTATAATTCCTTATAAGATGCTTATCAACATTATGTCGTGTTAACAAGCCTATAATAAGCATTCGTTAATAGGTAATAAGATCCTTATAAGTCCTACCTTTTGCATTTTATCAACTATCAAAATTATTTTAATATCTTTAATCGTGAGGGTCTTTAGATGCTACGTGCAAAGTTTTTTGCAGATTGCATTTACAACCTGAAACGTATGTAAAAAAGTAGGTTTTGCGTATTTCGCATGCGCCACCTAGTAGCAGAAAACTTGTTTGTAATGTTTTTATTAACGCGTATTATTAACACTTAATAATGTTAAGAAGCATTTTATAAGGACTTATAAGGGCCTTATTACCTATTAATCAACTCTTATTACATGCACTTATTGTAAAGTGTTACCATATATGGATAGATAGATCGATAGATAGATGGCACGTGTATATGTGAAAATACATGTGCATATGTTAATAAGCAGTCTTATAGCAGGACAGATATCCTGGTGCAGGAATTGAGGTGGGGTTAACTCCTGTATAATAATTGATTTAAGGTGAAAGTCTGAATTATAGTTTGTGTTTGTTTGTGTGTGTGTGTGTGTGTGTGTGTGTGTGCGTGCATAATTCAAACATGCTAATGTACCACTGGCGCGGTGGTTAGCGCGGTCGCCTCACAGCAAGAAGGTCCTGGGTTCGAGCTCCGGGGTAGTCCAACCTTGGTGGGTCATCCCGAGTCGTCATCTGTGTGGAGTTTGCATGTTCTCCCCGTGTCTCTGTGGGTTTCTTCCGGGGGCACCGGTTTCCTCCCACAGTCCAAAGACATGTAAGTCAGGTGATTTGGCCGTACTATATTGACCTTAGGAATGAATGGGTGTGTGTGTATGTGTGTCGGCCCTGTGTGATAGTCTGGCGGCCTGTCCAGGGTGTCTCCCCGCCTGCTGCCCAATGACTGCTGCAATAGGCTCCAGCATCCCCGCAACCCTGACAGCAGGATAAGCGGTTAAGATAATGGATGGATAGATGGATAATGTACTACCAACGAGCACAAGTACATACATTGTATTACCATACCAACCCGCAGACCGTAGCTCTATTCTTTGTGCATTAATCTTGCTTGGCTGGCCCACAGGTTGCCAATACACCTATGGTGTTGAATGAGCTTTATAACAAAGTTTGTGCATGTGCATGCTAATGTCATTAAAAGAACTGGATAAACTGGCCAACTCCTTAGGTGATGGTGGCAACAGGAAAGGAAATGTTGAATGCACAGCTTTGGGAGGACAACGATGGAGGAAAGGACCTCTGCTGCAATAAATAAATAAATAACCAAATAACTAAATAAATAAATAAATAAATAAATAAATATCCCTGTTAAGTCTCATATTCAGTCCTAAAACCCCATTATATGCAAGTGAAGAGCTCTTCCCATAGAATAAGATAAATTCAGCACTTCTAGGATTTCTTTTTTTAGAATCAATTCAACCAATAAATATGTTGAAACAGGGCGCCGTATTACCCCATTGATATCACACAAATGTTATTTGAAGTTTTAAAAAGACGCAAAATGATTTTACCCTCGACAAATCTGTTTTCTTATTTCTTGAAAAACCAGATTTTGAAACTCAGTCAATTCAATGATCTGTTGAAATGTCTGGATTTGCAGCGTAATAGCGGGGCACAAGAAGAGACTTCGGAGGTGAAAAATATAAAGGGAAGCTGAGCCACTGGACATTAGCCTGACGGATGAGGAAAACAAACTTTTCTTCATCAAGTCCCTTAAAAAAAAACCCCAGTCGGTGTTTTATCTTTGCAGCCAGCTAACAAAAGAATTTTCTCTTTACACTGGTGTCTAAGTGAGGCGGCTCATCTCCAGCCGGCCTGTTCAGAGGATGTGGGCTGGTCCATTTGAAATGGCAAAGACAACCCAAAGCCTTCAGGTAACATATAAATTATCAGTTGATGAGCAGGAAAGGGAAGTAATAGGTGTGTGTCCATCTGAGTGTGTGTATCTGAGTAGATGTACCAACACATTGGTGCTTTCATCATGCATGTGTAAGATACAGGCAGTGAATGCAGACTCACGCTCATGCACCGCTGCCTGTCAGGCATACAGAGAGGTTTCAGCAACACCATAGTTTTGTTTGGGTGTAGCTACCTCCGGGATCAATTCAAGAGATGAGAACCAGAAATAGACAGGTTCAACTGGAAGGCTCACTCGACAGTACCTCGCAGAAACCTCTCTTCGGAGCAGAAAGGGCAAGACTAAAACATTTCACGGTGGCCAAGACACTGAACCATTGTCAGGGTCTTTGCTATCAGAGGGAAACGTCTCCGGTTGAAACAGTAAAAGTCTCGCAGCACTGATCACCACGACTATTACCACTATCACTGGTAACTGAAATGACTAACCTCTGAAATGACTGTGAATGCACTGATGGTAACACCACCACCACCAACAACAACAACAACACTAATAATAATAAATCCATTTTCTAATATGGATGTTTATTTTCTATCTTATCAGAGTATTTTTTTTCTGAAATGCCTCATGTTTATGGTTTATAAGCTGCATGGCCCTTGATTGATGTAGAGTATTTCACTGACATGGTCAAGGGTCCGTCTAAGGACGTGCTCCAACTGTATGTGGCAACTTTTGTTTTGTGCACCATTTGAATGTGCTGGTGGATTTGCACAACAAATGTTGCCCCATTGTACTGTTTTGCATGCTATGCGGCTGGTTCTTAACCTGGCACCATTTGTCATGGAGGCTCTTTTCTTTGGTGCACTGTTGGCTCACACTTGTAGACTGATCCAAGATAAACTACAGTGGATGATTTATTGCAAGGAATGCTGTAGGAAATAAAGGAGCAAATACGTCTACTTTGACTCATAAATCCAAAATACACTGTCTATAAATCACTGAAACCTTCTGTAGATATAGAAAGACATGCGTGTATCTATCTATCTATCTATCTATCTATCTATCTATCTATCTATCTATCTATCTATCTATCTATCTATCTATCTATCTATCTATCTATCTATCTATCTATCTAAACTTAGCACAAAAAGTAAGGAAATGTGTGTGTGGTAGATTATTTCTTTGTTGTAACAATGCTTCTTGGCGATAAATCTTATATCAGGCAGCTGATTGTCAGCACCTGGGGTAGTAGAAGCTCAAAACAAGAGTCAATAGCAACAGCAAAATGAGCTGTTTGGCATTGCCAGAGAAGATTTGGCAAATTTTTCCTGGGCGCAACCCACATACTCAGCTCTGCTGCTCTTCCCACAAATGCATGTTCCTTACAAATATTTAAAAGGGAAATAAACAGGCTTTCCAACAGTATAATATTTATTGCCAAGAAGCATTGTTACAAGAAATAATCTACCAAACACAAATGTCCTTACTTTTTGTGTTAAGTATATACGTATATCTCAACACAGATACAGGAAAAAAAGTTTTAATACATTGCTGTTTATATATATATATATATATATATATATATATTTATATATATATCAATAGTGAACCGTGGGATCTGGCTACTAGTGACACCATGAATGTCCATAAATAAAAACCATAACGGTTGGGTCTTCACAGATGGTGTGTTTTTTTGCATCTGCTACCCTTGCTCCACTTTCAGTTCACAGTTAATTTTAAGGTCCGCTGCTGATGTAAATCTGCCAGATGGTCAATGAGAAATGAATTCTGCAAGGCTGCTGCTTGCTTACTGTCTATGAAACCTTAATGTACTTAACTAAATTCTGCCGTGTGCTTAAGAGTTGCATTCATATCGTGGGCATTTGGATGTCAGTCATATGCAGCACACCTGTTAATGAATGACACAGTCAGATAAGTAACTTCCTGGATCACACACACTACATGTAGCCAACAATGAGCAGTTCAGCCTTCTCAACCACAATGTCCTGAAAAAAAATCCTTCGCTTTGGAATTATAAGAAAGACGTGCAAAGACGAAAAAGTGAATTAGGCAGACAGCTCTTGAAAATATGTTGCATAAAAGGAGGGCAATATTGTTCCTGTGGGAGTGGGAGGGTTCTTCTATTTTGGGGGATCCAAACGGGAGAGGAGCAAACTAGTGTGAGGAGGAGAGTTAACTGTTGGAGCTTGGAGTTCATTCTATTGAATAGGACTGCAATGGAGGGGAGACCCCCTTAGGACCACCTGTATTCACTCCTGCACACCTGCAAAACAAATGTTTACTTCCTACCCAAAACAGCATTCGAGTGTCTAACTTGTGTGAAATTAAGGAAACGAAATTGATGTGGACTGAGCTGAATTGAGTTGAACTGAATAAAATAAAATCAAACTTCCATCCATCCATCCATTAAATTAAACTTGAATTACATTAAATTTAATCAAATCAAATTAAACTGTACAAACCCGAACTGAATGGAATTGACCGGAATGAAGTCGGGTTAGATTGCACTGCGCTGGCAAAAGTGGAATAAACGAAGACCGGCATTTCTTCATGCTGAAATCATCAACCGCTCACAGTCAAACAGCAACATACACAAACACACATAGATGCACACATGTAGATGAGCACTTTCTGTCCCTCGGATTCCAATGTAAGCCTGAGTGACAGAGACCCCCACAGGAGGAAGAGCTGATGTTGGGATGGAAAACCAGGGCCGGATGCAAACGCAGACTCGGTTCACTCTGCTGGAGAGCTGATGGACAAGTACGGCGTCAGACCCAAGGAAACCCTCATGGTGTGGTTGAAAAATATGCAAAACAACACCCACCCACCCACCCACCCATCCACACACACACACACACACACACACACACACACACACACACACACACCCCTCCTCTCCAGTGAAAATGTGAAAATGACACACTCCCTTATAGTCTCTACATTTTGTTCAGTCACCCATCATCCTTTCTTTGACTTCCTCACACCAGCCCGCTATAGCTGCCTGACCTGTCTTACTGCCTCGTTTGTCAACCCCAATCACGGCCTCTTTGAGCGGGCCTGACAGACAGGGGTATTAGCTGCCTCTGTCTGGTGTTGAGAGCTGAGCCATCCTGCTGAATAGAGAAACTATGTAAGAACGCCACGGCAAAACATGTAATGACACACACTGGCACACTCCCACAGACAGCTGCTCGCTCCAGAGAGAGAGAGAGAGAGAGAGAGGGAGAGAGAGAGAGAGAGAATGTGTGTGTGTGTGTGTGTGTGTGTGTGTGTGTGTGTGTGTGTGTGTGTGTGTGTGTGTGTGTGCATTTCTCATCTCCATGCCAAAGCCAAACTTCTTCATTTATACATTTTCTTTGCATATTATACTAGTCTTATCCCCCCTCATATTTACAAATCTTTAAAGCTTTGCTGGCATGTGTGTGTGTGTGTGTGTGTGGTCAGTGATGAGAAGAATTTTACAAAACGACAGGGTAACAAGACATACCTGCTTGAGCCCACCTGTCCAGATTTGTGACGGTTTTCCCTTTTAAGCCATTTTAGACCTGTTCGAGTACAGGGAGTAAGCTTTGTTTGCATGTAAGAACAGTTGGACAAATTGGGCTTTATTAGCTTTCTATTCCACTAAGAAATTTCAGTATCCGTTCCACCTGTGGAAATATGTGGGACATGTCTGTAGCTGGCGTGGCTGTCTTGTGGTCTGCTGTGGTCTGGGGTTGGCCAGTCACAGAGGCAGGCTGCCATTCATGCGTTCCTAGCTGCGGCTGATTCAAGTGTCAGATATGATGGAGAGGCCTGCTACCTTTGCCAGTTTAAGCTTGCCATGGCTGGCTGGCTGGCTGAGCTCGCATCGTCCTATCTCTATACACACAAGCTGAATGAATCATTGTACAGACAAGAGAGTATGCCAGCTCTTGCTTTGCCACACCAGCTTAGCTATCTTTCAGACTATAGAGTTTTGGTGGCCTGAATCTGAATAGGTGTTGCATGGTTGAAAACCACCAGGTAAACATCATTAACATATGAAACAGTGTTCACTCACCTACTTTTTCCCATGTTCCAGGGTAAATTAAAGGCAGATAATCATTATTTCAACGTGTGCACTGTAAACAATTAATTGACTCTTTGTCAGGGGAGTGTCTCAAGGAGACCCGTTGAAATATGTTCACTAGTAGTCATACACTGTCTTCCATCTAGGCATGACATGCAACATGACTTGCTTGTCAGAATTGTCAACAGCTGTGTGTGTGTCAGTGTCCACAGCACAGGACGACGCAGGCGGACAAATGACGGCTGTGAAGGATTTTTGCAGAAAGGCTTGCTGTCTCTGTCTCCGTGGCGCATGGCTCAAGAGGGCCACCCACGAGCCGAGAGAGGCTGTGGAATGCTTTTTACCGTCTAGTGCTGCGGCCCAACCCCCTGCCTCCCCCAAACAACAGCATTGGTACGTGCATGTGTGTGTGCGCATGCATGTGCATGTGTGTGAGTGTATTTGCACATACGTGTGCATGTGAGTGTGTGTGTGTGTGTTCAAGGGTCATCCTCTTAGCTACTTGCTGAGAGACTCCTCTGGATAAAAGCACCTTAGAACATCTTTGTGTTCCTACTCCGGCATTTCTTCACAGGTTAATAAGGGTAAATAGTAATAATTTAGATCACCCCAAATGTCTCCTCAGAAATATAAATAGGACCTTGCTTATATATTTATAATGGTTGATGTCCCCGTGGGGGGGGGGGGACCAGAACAAAAAAACTCCCATACACTGTCCTCTACTATACTTGCACTACTATACTGAGGCAAATTTGTAATATGTGATATTGGGCTATACAAATAAAATTGACTTGACTTGGTGTTGATCTCCCATTACAGTGAACTGGATCTCTCAGACACTGGTATGTAAATTGAGTACACGCACGTACATGTGCACGCACGCACATCAGACTGCGGGTTTTACAAGATCAGCATTATAACATTTAAAGGCCAACTCTGGTCCTGTAACATCCATCCATTATCCAAACCGCTTATCTTGCTCTCAGGGTCGCGGGGACGCTGGAGCCTACTCTAACAGTCATTGGGCAGCAGGCTGCCATTCCATCACAGGGCTGACACACACACACACACACACACACACACACACACACACACACACACACACACACACACACACACACACACACACACACACACACACACACACACACACAGACATTCACACCTAGGGACAATTTAGTATGGACGATTCACCTGACTTACATGTCTTTGGCCTGTGGGAGGAAACAGGAGCACCCGGAGGAAACCCAATCAGACACGGGGAGAACATGCAAACGCCACACAGAGGACGACCCAGGACGACCTCCAAGGTTGGACTACCCTGGGGCTCGAACCCAGGACTTTCTTGCTGTGAGGTGACCCAGCTAACCACTGCACCTGTAACAGTTGTGTAACAGCTAAAGCTATTGTACAGGACTGCAGATACTGTATTAGTAATGCTAATCCACATTCCACACAACCAAAGGCTAAACTGGTCTGTAACTGTTGGTTTACTTGATGAGTCATAGCCAGAGATGTTATTCGGATAATATGCTCTGTCAGCAAGTTTGATACAGTTTTTACAATGAACAAGCCTCCTTAGAAATTCATGCCAAAAAAAACTTTGGATGCAAATATTGAGCAAATTAGTCATCAGATCACACTGATAAAGTGATTTGTTCAAATATCATGATCAAGGTTGCCAACCATCTGGTAATTTATGGACAGTCCATAAAAAGTTATGTCAAGGAATCTGATGTTTGTCCGAAAAAGGTTCCATGACTACTACTTACTGCTGACTGCTAATTTTTCTCTTAGTAATGCATGTTTTTTCAACTAGAAGGATCAAGATTGTGGAAATATTCATGTGCCTGATAATCAAGCCTTAATAAACTGCATACTTAAAGTCTATTAATGACAGCAAATGTTACAAAAAAAGTGGAATCTGACAAGGTGAATAAAAATCTTCCAATTTTTATTTGACTTTATGCAAAGGATATGTATGAAAACATGCATACTGCATGATACTGCAGGTGGTGCCAAGTCGTTTAAAAGAACCCCTCCACTCAAAAATGTGTTTTTCTTATGTTTTTGTCCTCTAAAATATCTGGCTTTGACTATACTGACTTGTCTCTGTGCAAAGTTTGTCACTAGAGCAGTGTTTTCACATTCCTCTACTGGAGGAGGAGCTGTCTGTATACTTCCTAAAATCTGAGATTCAAACGCAGCCCGGGTAAACTAGGTTTGGTACATCACAAATCCGCAAGCCAATGGCTGTGTAATGTGCAAATGCAGGATGGGCAAAGAAACCTGAAATTTCCTGTGCAGAGTGGACTTGCCAGTACAGACAGCGAGTTTGCATAGTGAAAGTTTTGAGAGGGCAGCAAACATGGTAGAGTGTGCAGTCTTTGGATGTAAACTGGACCCTATAGCTTCCTTTTACTATCCACCAAAAAAATCCCACTTATACTGCTGAAATGGTTGGGGTTTATTTACAGACATTGGGCTCACAAGCCAACAAACCTGGAGGGACCCTATATCTGCAATGCTTGTTTCAGTGAGGAGTGTTTCCATAACCTAATGCAGTGGTTCTCAAACTTTTTGTCATGCCCTTATTGTTCTAGCAAAGTCCATTCATCCATCCATTAGACAAACCGCTTATCCTGCTCTCAGGGTTGTGGGGATGCTGGAGCCTATCTCAGCAGTCATTGGGTGGCAGGCAGGGAGACATCCTGGACAGGCCGCCAGGCCATCAGAGGGCACGCGCGCACACACACATGCACACGCACGCACACATCTAGGGACAATTTTAGTATGGCCGATTCACCTGACCCACATGTCTTTGGACTTAGGGAGGAAACCGGAGCACCCGGAGGAAACCCACACAGACACTGGGAGAACATGCAAACTCCACACAGAGGACTACCCAGGACAACCCACAAGGTTGGACTACCCCGAGGCTTGAACCCAGGGCCTTCTCTCTGTGAGGCGACTACGCTAACCACTGCACCACCTGTTCTGGCAAAGTGATTTTTAAATTTTATTTAATTTTTCTCTTTTTGAAAAAGCATACAGACTGATGGAGCAATCTAGTGACAAATGTCACAAAGAAGTTTGATGAAGTTGAAGTGGAACTTGCATTTGTTATTTGCACAACAGAAATGACTGAAAGAAAAGTGAAAAGAATGTTCATGATCTTGATGTTATTTAAATAAAGTCAAACTTGGCCCATTTTTTCCCCATTGTGTTGGGGCGGGGGGCATGAAAATGTTTCTCCCTCCAAAGGGGGCCATGACAGAAAAAGTTTGAGAACCACTGGTATAGCCCAATATCACAAATTACAAATTTACCTCAGTGGGTTTTACAGCAATACAACATCCCGTCCTTAAACCCTCCCATCCCGCATGTCCCGGCGGTTTGGAAAGTTAGACTACTGCCAATGAGCCATTTCCCAGGCAAACTTGGTTGGCTCTCAAGATAAACAGACACTATTACCCGTAATATAAAAATCTCAGCCAGATGGAATATATCTTTCTGCAAACTTTGATTAGACCTCTGTTATATAATTACGTAATAACAATGTGACAATGTAAACACACTGTAACACCATAGCAGATATTATTGTATGTTTCACAACCACTGCTGTAAGGGCTGCAATAGCTATCCTGATAAACTAAACTAAATAAAAGAGAGGAGAGGAGGGGCCTGCTTCTCATCAAGAAATGCATGCACTTTTTTTCTCAGTTCAAACAGGCAATTAAGCACATGTCCTCTTGAAAGCCAACTTATTTCACTGTGATACAAGAGTTGCACATGATCTGCATCCATTCTCTCACACAGAGCAGCAAAACATCTCGAGTTGACTGCATTTTTTATAATATCGTCACCTTCTTAAAATAATGGCCTAAGTCATATTTTCAAGTTTTTAAAAAAAAACCAGAATAAACTATATATTGTCATAACCTTTTTGTGTGAAATGATTAAGAAATATCACATATTCTATATTTGTTTCAGTTTATTCTGTTTTTTTGAAAAACTTGAAAATATGACTTAGGCCATTATTATTTTTTTTTTTTTAATTTTTATTTCTGATTTTTCCCTTTTTTCTCCCAATTTAGTGGCCAATTGATCCCTATTTTAATTCAACCACCCACCCTCGTATTGCATGCGTTCGCCAACTGCATCTCTCCGGCCGGCAGTCTCGAAGGAAAGCGCCTCCCCACTTTCGTGACAAGGCGAATCCAAGCCGAACCACTGTTTTTCCGACACACACAGAGACGCATTCACATGACGAACACAAGCCGACTCCGCCCCCCTCCCGAAGACAGCGTTTAGGCCATTATTTTAAGAAGGTGACGATATAATTGACAGTTTTCACAGCCACATTCATGACGTCATGCAGCTCCGGTGACATCATCTTCGTAGCCAGATTTTCCCGATGTAAGAAACAACGCGTCCACTTCGCCTCCGGTGCCCTCTCCTGGATTTGCTTGACAACACCACGATGTAGTCCTGTCATCGATGCAGCGCCGTCCGTGCAGACACCGATACAATGTTTCCAATCTAGTCCCTTTTTCAGTGACGTACATATCAAGGCAGCGGAAGCATTCGTCTGCCGTGGTTCTGGTGGGAAGCTCTTTGCAAAAAAGTAGATCTTCGTGAAAGTTAACGTCCCAGCTGTATCTCACAAAAACCAGCAATAAAGCTGCGTTGCTAACGTCAGTGGACTCGTCCAACTGTATGGCAAAATGTGGGCTTGCCTTTCTTCTCTCCAGAAGTTGGCTTTCGATGTAATCACTCATATCAACGAGTCTGCTCCTCACTGTGTCGTTCGATAGCGGCACGGTCTGGATCTTCGTCGCCGCTGCCTCCCCCAGTAACTCTGGGCACATATCCACGGCGCTAGGCCAGAGGAGATCCTCTAGGAGTGTAAATGCTTTCTTGCTACCAGCTACACGAGCAGCCACCAGGTAACTCGCTTTCAGAACAGCTTTTGATTGCGTTGTTGGCGTACTTATGGCTTTCTGTTGTGCTTGAAGCCCGTCTCGCTTCCTTTGAAATATTCTTTTGGTTTTCAAATACATCCAGGGTGTTTTGTGTTTAAGTTTGTCTGCAGCTTTGATGGTTTTAATGATTCATTTGAGAGGACTTCACCACATTCGACCCATTGTGCTTTCGGCTCTGCATCACTACCTGCCGTTGTGAATCCAAACTTAATGTAGTCAGGGTCGTATTTTCTGACCACGCGCTTCGGTATCTTAGCTGTTGCAGAAGTCTCGCCTCCATCACATTTTCTCTTTAAAAACAGATCCATCGTTCTACTGTAGTCGAAATAAAATATAAATGCTTGCTTACGCTCTCCTTCAGACACCGGAACTAACAGCGACAAAAAGGTTGTCTCTGATGACGTTCGAGTCATGTGCAGTTATTTTCATTATTTATTAACTTAGAAAAGGTTATGTATTTTAATTAAAATATTTATTAACACAAATCCCTGGGCCATTTAGGTATTGTGTAATTAGACGTGAAATCACTACTTGACAAATATTTTCATTCTGGCTAACTATTTGGGCAGTACCTCCGCGGCCCACTGGGTAGTGCTCTGCGGCCTACAAGTGGGCCGCGGCCCACCGGTTGAGAATGGCTGTCCTAGAGCAAGCAGCGGTAGTGGGCGGGGCGCGAGGCCTGTGATATTTGCATATTCATAGGCCTGAATCTCTAAATGAGGGTGAAGCACTAGATGTGCTTCTGGCCCCTTTTCATTTTTTTTTTTACTTTTTATGTGGGAAACCACGTTAAACAATATATTTAATACCTCAGAGTATTTTTAAACTTTAAAACGTGTCTGGAGGGGTATTTTAAAGACTGACTTCAGAAATAATTTATCAACAGGCAAGCTGAATGGGATGTTGACTGTGAAAGCAACAGTGAAACATTACCGTAAATGACCACAAAAACCATCAGGGCAGCTGAGTAATTGTTTTTGTACACTTTTTAAGACCGAAATGTCACGGCCACCCTTATAGGGATCAATTTGTTTTTTTTTCCACACAAGGTGGATATGACTTACTCACTGGTAGCAATGTGAGTGGTGTGATCATGGACATTAGCTGGGTCAGTGTGTCCTGTGTCCAGGGATCTGGCCGCTTCCCACAGTGATTCTTCTGCTCATAAAAAGAAAAAGAATAAAAAGAATGGTAGTAGACATGGTCAGTTTAAACAACAATTTCTTAGCAACGCCACAGCTCACGAAAAAAAAGTTTGCACCATCCACCACAGATTCAAAATCTATCATACAAACCCCAATTCCAATGAAGTTGGGACGTTGTGTAAAACGTAAATAAAAACAGAATACAATGATTTGCACATCCTTTTCGACCTATATTCAATTGAATACACTACAAAGACAAGATATTTAATGTTCAAACTGATAAACCTTATTGTTTTTTTTGCAAATATTCACTCATTTTGAATTTGATGCCTGCAACATGTTCCAAAGAAGCTGGGACAGGGGCAACAAAAGACTGGGAAAGTTGAGGAATGCTCAAAAAACTCCTGTTTGGAACATTCCGCAGGTGAACAGGTTAATTGGAAACAGGTGAGTGTCATGATTGGATATAAAAGGAGCATCCCCGAAAGGCTCAGTCATTTACAAGCAAGGATGGGGCGAGGGTCACCACTTTGTGAACAACTGCGTGAGCAAATAGTCCAACAGTTTAAGAACAACGTTTCTCAATGTACAATTACATGGAATTTAGGGATTTCATCATCTACAGTCCATAATATCATCAAAAGATTCAGAGAATCCGGAGAAATCTCTGCACGTAAGCGGTAAGGCCGAAAACCAACATTGAATGCCCGTGACCTTCGACCCCTCAGACGGCGCTGCATTAAAAACTGACATTCTGTAAAGGATATTACCATGTGGGCTCAGGAACACTTCGGAAAACCATTGTCAGTTAACACAGTTCGTCGCTACATCTACAAGTGCAAGTTAAAACTCTACCATGCAAAGCGAAAGCCATATATCAACAACACCCATAAACGCCCCCGGCTTCTCTGGGCCCGAGCTCATCTGAGATGGACTGACGCAAAGTGGAAAAGTGTGCTGATGAGTCCACATTTCAAATTGTTTTTGGAAATCACGGACGTCGTGTCCTCCGGGCTAAAGAGGAAAAGGACCATCCAGATTGTTATCAGCGCAAAGTCCAAAAGCCAGCATCTGTGATGGTATGGGGGTGTGTTAGTGCCCATGGCATAGGTAACCTGCACATCTGTGAAGGCACCATTAATGCTGAAAGGTACATACAGGTTTTGGAGCAACATACAGTGCATCCGGAAAGTATTCACACCCCTTCACTTTCCCCACATTTTGTTATGTTACACCCTTATTCCAAAATGGATTACATTCCAATGACAAAGCGATAAAGGTTTTGTAGAAATTTTTTCAAATTTATTACAAATAAAAAACTGAAATATTGCATGTACATAAGTATTCACACCCTTTACTCAGTACTTGGCCTTGGCAGCGATTACAGCCTCAAGTCTTCTTGGGTATGAAGCTATAAGCTTGGCACACCTATATTTGGGGCATTTCTCCCATTCTTCTCTGCAGATCCTCTTGAGCGCTGTAAGATTAGATGGGAAGCGTCGCTGCACAGCCATTTTCAGGTCTTTCCAGAGATGTTCAATGGGGTTCAAGTCTGGGCCACTCAAGGACATTCACAGACTTGTGCCGAAGCCACTCCTTCGTTGTCTTGGCTGTGTGCTTAGAGGCATTGTCGTGTTGAAAGGTAAACCTTCGCCCCAGTCTGAGGTCCTGAGCGCTCTGGAGCAGGTTTTCATCAAGGATCTCTCTGTACTTTGCTCCATTCATCTTTCCCTCGATCCTGACTAGTCTCCCAGTTCCTGCCGCTGAAAAACATCCCCACAGCATGATGCTGCCACCACCATGCTTCACTGTAGGGATGGTATTAACAAGGTGATGAGAGGTGCCTGGTTTCCTCCAGACGTGACATTTGGCATTCAGGCCAAAGAGTTCAATCAGACCAGAGAGTCTTGTTTCTCATGGTCTGAGAGTCCTTTAGGTGCTTTCTGGCAAACTCCAAGCAGGCTGTCATGTGCCTTTTACTGAGCAGAGGCTTCCATCTGGCCACTCTACCATAAAGGCCTGATTGGGGGAGTGCTGCAGAGATGGTTGGCCTTCTGGAAGGTTCTCCCATCTCCACAGAGGAACGCTGGAGCTCTGTCAGAGTGACCATCGGGTTCTTGGTCACCTCCCTGACCAAGGCCCTTCTCCCCCGATTGCTTAGTTTGGCTGGGTGGCCAGCTCTAGGAAGAGTCCTGGTGGATCCAAACTACTTCCATTTACAAATGATGGAGACCACTGTGCTCTTCGGGACCTTCAAAGCTGTTGAAATGTTTTTGTACCCTTCCCCAGATCTGTGCCGCGATACAATCCTGTCCCGGAGGTCCACAGACAATTCCTTTGACTTCATGGCTTGGTTTCTGCTCTGACTTGCACTGTCAACAGTGGGACCTTATATAGACAGGTGTGTGCCTTTCCAAATCATGTCCAATCAATTGAATTTACTACAGGTGGACTCCAATCAAGATGTAGAAACATCTCAAGGATGATCAGTGGAAACAGGATGAACCTGAGCTCAATTTTGAGTGTCATAGCAAAGGGTGTGAATACTTATGTACATGCAATATTTCAGTTGTTTTATTTTTAATAAATTTGCAAACATTTCTACAAAACCTTTTTCACTTTGTCATTATGGGGTATTGTGTGTAGATTGATGAGAAAAAAAAGGAATTTAATCCATTTTGGAATAAGGCTGTAACATAACAAAATGTGGAGAAAGTGAAGGGGTGTGAATACTTTCAGGGTGCACTGTATATATACTGCCATCCAAGCGACGTCTTTTTCAGGGACGTCCCTGCTTATTTCAGCAAGACAATGCCAAGCCACATTCTGCACCTACAAAGCTTCAACAATTAGTGTCCTCAGTTCCCAAATGCTTATTGAGTGTTGTTAAAACAAAAGGTGATGTAACACGGTGGTAAACATGCCCCTGCCCCAGCTTTTTTGGAACGTGTTGCAGGCATCAAATTCAAAATGAGTGTATATACATAAAAACAATAAAGTTTATCAGTTTAAACATTAAATATATTGTCTTTGTAGTGTATTCAATTGACTATAGGTCGAAAAGGATTTGCAAATCATTGTATTCTGTTTTTATTTACGTTTTACACAACGTCCTAACTTCATTGGAATTGGGGTTTGTATATCACTGATGCTCTTTCTTCTCACAGACTGATGCTACGGTATATCTTGTAACAATTTCTTTGTCAAAGAGGGCAAGTGTATCACTACTACAATATACACCAGTGTGTATAGTTTAGCAGTAAGCCCCCCCCCCACACACACACACACATCCTGGTGCCCTATCGTCAGTTCCAAGGACTATATAAAATAACCCACTCCGTGAAGCCATTTTTAAACCCGAGCGCCTCTGTGTGGAGCACTGTAACAATGGCGCCACTAGAAGGCGCCTCATCTCCGCTTTCACTCTGACAGGTTGCAAGGGAATGAAGCTCATAAAAACTGGTTTGGTTAGGAACGCCCTGCTGCACACCCGGATTACCCAACTGTACACACATCCCGGTAGTACCTACTGTACCTTGTGGTTGGCAGAGATATTTCTCGACCGGTGTCGCCTGTTGAATATCAAACAGGCTGTGTCCATATTTGCAGTGATCAGAGGAGCAACAAGAGTTGTGTAACTGTGGGGAGGACATGCTCCAGAGGAATCCAAAGACTTGATTGACTTGGGCTGATATGGCATGCTACAATGGCCACATGAGACTGCACACATGTGAAGCAACATGAGCATGCATCTGTGTATGCCGTTAAGGGAGAGTGGGGTTTATGTATGCAAAGAGGCCAGGGAGAGATGACAAGAGGGTGTAGCCTGGTTGACATGTGGTGACAGCTGTGGGTGGGGATCATGGATGCCGCTCCATCTGCACTTACCTTAACAGTGTGTTGTTTTGGCTCGTATATTTAAATCATCTTGTCTTAGTTTCAGATCTCAGTGAATGTGAAGTCTCTTTTAAAACCCAAGAGTGCCTTGAATGAAACCATGTGTCTATCTAAAAGTCCAGTGTGTAGTCACGCCATTAACTGTCCTGTTTTCTCTTTAGTATCCACTCTTGTTTTAGAATATCTTCTTTGATAACCTATCAAACAGGCTATCTCATATTGTGGTCAGACAATATGCAAGTAACTTGTTTTTCATGAAGCATCTTATAATCTTCTCAGGACACCTTAAAATAAATAAATCCTCCTCAAAGCTCATGTTGGTTTGTATGTTTCTGTGTTTTGTGTAATGTTGTTGGTCTGGGAGGGATACCAAGTCGGTCACTAGGGTCATTGACCATGTCTCTGTATTTATTTCAGTTAGATACATTGAATTTTTTTTTCCGTCACGTATTGTTTTTTTTGTTTTTTTTAACATCAAGCATAGTGTCTTGTCACCCGGTGCAGGAATGAAATAAAACCAAAAGAAAATAGAGAAAAATAAGAATTCAAGAGACTTATCGAGTGCTGCACAGATAACCTCTCTCTTCACATTACTTATACGTAATAATTGTTGAGTATATTGCAAATATACATCTATATGTGTTTACTATATCACAGTTACAAAAATAAGATACATTACTGTAGATGCATGACTATACACATAAGGTGAAAACAAACACAGAAAAGCTGTACAGTCCTCACTGAGGGCAAAGATACACACAACAATTGTTTAAAAAAAGACAGAGAAAAAAAAAGGGGAAGGAAATACATAGCCTTAAAAAAAAATCAAATGCACAAATACATGAAGCTACATCAGTATGGGCCCACGTGTGATGCCTTCAAATAAAAGTCGTGCTTCCCTTCAAAAAACAAAACACAACAAAATAAAAGAATATGGGCTCTCGGCTGATTTTGCATTGACATTATTCTTGTTATAATCATATAAGGAATGGTTCCTTTTATCAAAGAGACATCAAGGTTTGCTTAAGTGTTGAGATAAATACTGTCAGAAATGGTATATTACATACATCCCAGCAGAGGAGGCAAAATGCCCATGTTACCAAATATACAGCCCACCCCCAAACCCACATACAATATCATCACAAGATTGAATGGGCGAAACACAAGTATTATTGCCCCATAGGGTGATGCATTTCCTTTTTCAGCCACCGGGGATGACCCTCCCCCCCAAATGACAGGGCAGAATAAGCCTGGGGTGATATGTCTGCAGCAGGACCTGACCACACAAAGTAGTCTGGGTATTATCCTCAGAACTGCAAATACATGTCTGACAGGAGAGTTTGCATCACGCAGGCCAACATAATACTGCATAAATGCATTGAGCTTGTTCAGGAACGTGAAGCGTAGTGTACCAAGTAATTTGCCTGACACTTGAGATGAGGCGGAAGAGCTGATGGCATTTCCCCTGCAGTCAATAGAACCAAAGGGAAAGTAGACTATGGATGCTTTTTACATCCCATTACGAATGAGATGCTAAGATATTTCTTTAAATAAGATATTGCCACTTAGACTTTTTCCAGTCCACTAAGCCACATTTCAACTCCGTTATGCTTTTTAGACATTTTGAAATGTAAGTATTTCAGAGGACCATTGGCTAGGTTTGGTTTGAACTTATTCCCTGGCTTGCTGACGGCTAAACTACAAAACACTATTTGACAAACAGGGATTCTCATACTGCAACAAGAACTATGCCTTGTGCTGTAGAGAAATCAGCTCACCCCAATGAGAAGTGAATAAGTTATCATATCACAATACGTCAACCAATTTTTTTTCTTTTGTTTTACAAATATTTCCAAGTTGTCAATAAAATACATATCGGAGAGGCAAAACTTATTTCATACTGAGGAAACACACCAAGATTTGCTCACATTGGTTCAAAATGTTTAAACTTCACAATTTGCTTTTTTTTCTTTTTTTTTTGCAATTACTGATCTTCACTTCATTCATCACTGACTCACGTACATATGGTGACATACTTAGAAATACAACTTTTACCCTTTGATTAAGGATACCGAACAGATGCACGGCAAGCTTTGCCCTCTGAAATGCCCCAAGTAGGTTCAGCACTAACACCTAAAAACAGCAGCGGCTTTCTAATCTGGAGGTGACTCACGGACTGGATCCAGATCATTTTGGTTTCAAACTTCCTTTTACATGCATTACATCTTGTCTGTTGTCTGTCTACTGTTGGTTATTAGTTATCATTTAAATATTTGTCGAATCCCGCACAATCAATCTACAAATGTGAGGAGACATGCCTCAGCAAGTTTTTAAGAGGATGGAGAGCATGTGGTCTGCTGAAGAAACTATCCATACAACTAACAGAGGACTAGCATTAAAACAGGCTTGCTGTTGAACGACAAGTCAGCTCAGACATATTTGGTAATATAAAACACTGACATCTGAAAACATGCTTGATCTAATGTCTCTAACAAACATGAAATACATGGACCAGAATTGTTCCTGTACGTAAGAATGAAAAAAAAATGGTATCTAGAAGTTTCCACAAAGTACATTAACTCAGAGAGACTGTGGTTTTGTAAAACTGTTGATAAGACTAAAAGCCAAATGTTACCCTAGGCAGCCAGGAAGGAAATGGGTAGAATGACTCCACAAGCTCAAATGTAACTCCTGTTGGGACATTAACTTTTTCTCTTCAACTGATTTTCAAGGTTTGCCTTAACACTGGCTTGGTGCATACACCTTACTTTCATTTATCTTAGTCAATGTCATTTGTATTTTTATTACTGTTGTCATCGGTTTCCATCCTGTTAGGGTAAGGGCGGTTGATAGGAAGAGAGGAATGCAGGGAACTGACTGGAGGCCAGGAATTGCTCTGCTGCGTGTTGCAAATATGGCCAGTTGTCTTGCGGGGCAAACTGCGGTCCTAGTGAGGCAACGGCACCAGGATATCCACGTAGTTGACGGGGAAGAAGCCCGAGTTGCCATGCAGCATCCCCTCATACCAGTTGTCATCGATCTTATTGGTCAGGGTGACGATGTCGCCCTCCTTGAAGCCTAGCTCGCCTTCATTCTCAGGGTCGAAGTCATAGAGTGCGCGGCAGCATGGCTGGTCCATGGGGGCTGGATGAGGGGAGAAGGTGCGGCAGAGATAAGAGAGGAGAGATGGAGTTAGGGTGAAGGTGGGATACATAGTCAGAGGCTTAGATAAGAGACATAGTGATACGGAGATAAAAACTCTTGGAGTGAAAAGCTCACCTGGGGACCTGGCTGAAAGAGGGAGATGGGGTGGTAGAAGGACGAGAAAGAAAGAGACAATGAGGATAAAGGAGGGCAGAAGTCAATGCAGAAAGGCATAAAATGTGTTAAAAGCAGTTGATGAACGATTATCAAACTTTGCATACAAACTTGAGCATAAAAGAAATAGAAACATAAGACAATATTAGCAGTCAAATTTGACAACCGAGAGAGGAACAGAAGAGAAAGCAGGAGTCAGAGGCTGCACCGCAACTAGAAAGACTGACCAAAAGGATAAGGAAGAAATAAATATCCGTGTCAACTTTAAAAAGACAGACAACATTGACTGACTTGGAAAAGTTGGGATAAAGATAACAACAGAAAGATTGTGTATCTCTCCCCAGTTTCACCCTTGGCTCACCTGGGGATCTTGCTGCAAAAGGGGAGAGGAGAAGAAAGGAAAGATAAAGCAAAGCAGAAATGTTTATGTTTTATACAGTTTGTTAGATGGATAGATGGCTGAGGATGGACTGATGCAGCAATGAAGTTGTCACTCACGATGATGAAAATGAAGAGGTGCAGGGTGAAAGAAAGACAGGGAGACATACACAAGGATGGAATGACAGACAGGCTCAGAGGCCGAGAGGCAAAGAGATGCATGGGAAGAAAAGTTGGTTTAAAAGTTTGATCGGGCGTAAAGACAGAAAAAGCAAATGCCTTTTCTGCTGGCACTCTTTCCCCTGGTCACCTTTATCACATGGCACGGAGAGCACTTGATTTTTGTGCTGTTAGCTGAAGTTCAACAAACGTGGGACAACAAAAAAGACAGATGGATGTATGGAAAGATGTGAAAGAGGGGTGGAAGAGATATTGTTTTATCTCTCCAGGGTTCACAAATTGGCTCACCTGGGGACCTTGCTGCAAACAGGGAAAAGAAATCAATAGAAGCAAAGGCGGTAAAGAAAGCGGTAGAAGTATTTGTGATATTTGTAACCGTTTGCTTTGTTAGTGGAAGGATGGTGCAGAAGTTGTGAGGGGATGAGTGCACAGAACAGAGAAATGTATAGATGGGAAAGAGGGTAAATTTTGACCGAGGCTCACCTGGAGACCTTGCTCCTAGAAGAAAACCAATAAAAAAAAAAAAAAAAAAAAACAAAAGGGGAAAGAGAATAGTTAATGTTTGCTTTATTTGTTCTTGATTGATGGATGCACTGCACAGTGAGGATAAAAAAGTTAGCAAAGAGTTCTGGTAAAAGGAAAGAACCATTTGACAAATATAGACAGGTAGAAATAAAAGAAAATAACAGTGAAGATTCCATCCATCCATCCATTATCCAAGCCGCTTATCCCAATTGGGGTCGCGGGATGCTGGAGCTTATCCCAGTAGTCATTGGACGGCAGGTGGGGAGACACCCTGGACAGGCCGCCAGTCTATCACAGGGCCGGACACATTCACATCTAGGGACAATTTAGTATGGCTAATTCTTCATGTCATTGGCCTGTGGGAGGAAACCAGAGCACCCGGAGGAAACCCACGCAGACACGGGGAGAACATACAAACTCCACACAGAGGATGACCTGGGATGACTCCCAAGGTTGGACAACCCCGGGGTTCAAACCCAGGACCTTCTTGCTGTGAGGTGACCGCGCTAACCACTGGGCCACCATGCCGCCCACAGGGAAGATTAAGGAAAGAAAATGAATGGAAGGATAGACGGAACTGACTGTTACTTGAGAGGATGTCCAGTCCAGAACCTAATCTTTATCTGGGATAACATTACAACTGGGACTGCTCCCCTCCCAAGCAAATGGAGGTGATATATCTTATGAGATGCTGTCATAAGACACATATTTGAGTCTACAATAAGGTAGCAGGGTTAGCTAATGGACAGGGCTGACTATGTTTGGTGTATTTGGGCTCACCTGGGGACCTAGCAGCGCCACTGTGGATGCCTCCATTGTGGTTCTCACTGATGGAAAAGTCCATGGAAGTACGTGGTTTAGGAATATACTCTTTCCTAGGTTTGATAGATGCATCCCTTATCCTGCAACACAGAATACATATAGAAAACCTTAACGCATGAAGGCCGAAGACGATAATCAATTCCTTTGTTATGTTGTTAAAAACAACAGCATTGACAATAAAGGAAAGCGACAGAGTCATAGAAATGTTATTTGAGGAGAAGGAGTACATGACGTCAGTGTATGTATGTTCTAGATCCGGAAATGCACTGTTCTAGAACATACTTCACTTGGAAAACAGGAAGTGTTGAAGTTCCAGTGGGATGATAAATGACAGTACTCACCGTTCGTCAATCTTGCTGGAGAGCTGTGTGAGGATTTCAGCAGCCCTGGTGTGGTATTCCACCTGGGCCTGGACCAGTGCGGAGAGCTGGCTCACCTGTTCAATTTGCTAATGAAAACACAAGAGGCACGGGGACGACTGTTACGTATGGCCGCCAAACCCGATGAATCACAACACAGAACTGTTTGGCCAAGGACGAAATAATCACATTCATAGAAGGTGTATGAGTCAGTTCAATCTATGACTGTGGCCTCAGGTGGATGAGGTTTGGATAATTGGGCTGTTAAGCAACTTGACCATTTAAATTAAGGAGCGCAAAAAGCGTGATGGATGAACTGCATGGCTGGGGAAACTATGGCCGGATGGCTGGGTATTAGAGAATGCAAAGCAAAGCCCATTCAACTTTCTAATTTCTAAGACTGTAGTATGTTTTTGTATTTCTTTTTCTAATACAACTTTAGTAGTTTTGTAATCTTAAACTTTTTAACTTAAGCACAACAAGATGTGGAAACACAACCAATTGACCATGCTCAAATGAGAATAGATGTGGTCCTCCCGTGACTTAGGCCAGCGGTATGGAAAGAACAGAGTCCATAGCCGTCCTTTGTTAATGTGGTTTCGAGACGGAGGACACGATAATGCTGTTGAAAGATGTTGGTTTGAAACAGCAACAGTGAAAATCTAAAAAGTGAAGAATAGATATATCAAACAGTACATACAAAAATGAAGCAAGTATGTCAATAGTAGGCATATTTTACAAGGATCTCTTTTGTGATTTGGGATCAGGAAAATGGAAGGGTGGTAAGCAGACATCCAGTGTCAATCTTGATATTAATGTGGTCTGTTTTTTTCCCCCTGTCATCTTCCATGCTTTTTTTTTCTGTCACGGGTGCATACAGCTCTCTCTAGAAAATGTAATTAGCTAGCTAAACTTCAAATTAATATATGATTTAAAGACAGGCATCCCATATGAAACTATGAAACTAAACCCATTCCAAAGACACTGAAATGTAGAAATACTGAAATGGTAATGAAGCAGACCGTTATCAGTTAGCTAGCATGAAGCTAAAAATAGCAGTGGTCTGTAATGTGAGCTAACTTCTGGGGATCTTTCACCCTTTTTTTTTTCGTAGCATGTGACCAGAAAAATTATTTAGTCACATGGTTAGTTTAACATTACTTTTACATTTTCATGGTAGAAGATAGCATTGTTTTTCACTGAATTACATAAAGGCGCACATGCAAATAGACGTTTCTTTCACTAAATTTTTGAAAATTTTCTGGTACTCTTATTTTTTAAAGTTGTGTGTTCACAAATACATCATTAAGAAAATTGTATTGTACTCTTAAAGAATATCTGATCAATGAAATAAATGTTATTATAATCATTACAGTTCTTAAATATTTAACGCTTTCATTTTCTGGGAATACACCATGTAATTGTTATGTTCATGTATTACCAGTGGGGGGCAGTAAGTCCCCTTCTTAAGGGCCTCTACTGCCCATTCCAGGAGTTTTAGAAGAGAGGTTAGACTGGCACTCAACACACAGGGAGAAGGGAGAGGCGTGACGCTTAGAAACACATAATCCTTACATCGCTCTCCAATAAATTGAACATGCTCTGTTCAGCAATCTCCTTGGAGTCGTCAAATTTCTCCAGCGCTTGCTTGATCTCATCATCTGTCACTTTGCCCTGACGCTTCTTCTTGTAGTCAAAGTCCAGACGACGACCCTGCATTTTCTTCAGGTGATGCTGCAAATGGAGCGAACCAGGGTGAAATGTCACTTTGTATGTGTCATCCAATAAGATCAGCCAGCAAATCTGAACCGGTGGCAAACAGATCATGGAGCTGATACTCATATTTATACTTTTTGTCTCCCTTCAATATATCAACGGTGATATTTGCATTGATTAAATAATGACCTACTTTTTGTGTTTAAAGAGAATTAGATTATAAATATCAACAATCACTGTGGGGATAGGGGGGAAACTGTAGCAGCAGATATGGGATGTGGAAAACATTAGACCAACATAACCAGCATAAAAACACTAATAAGTGTTAAGCAAAGTAAACAAATAAGAAACTAACAAAGTTGATATATAGTTTATATTGATTTTGTGGCCTAGCAAGGAGACTGACATTACTGTATTTTGCATCTGAACTGGAGAGTCTTCGTCTGGGTAGTAAAACTGGACTTAGCTCTTATACAGAGACCCAGCAGATGTCAGATGAAATCAGCAGGGTCTTACTTGGATCTCCTTGAGATCTTTGTCATGGAGGTTCTGCAGTGGATCAATGAAGTTCTGCTTCACTTCCATATCCAGGGCATCCTTCACCTCCCCAAGCTCACGCATGGCCTCCCCAGCATCAATCAGTGCAAGACCTTGAAAATAGACAAAACATTAAGCAAAAATTACTGGTCACAGAGTATAACACCAGTGTACAGTACAAAACGAGCAAAAGAAAGCTCTGTTTTCAGTCTGTGCTTGGCAGATTCTCCTCCACTTTTTTTTTCTGTGCCATTGTATGGTTAAGTATCATCTTGGAGAGAGATTTTTGTCTTCAAACAGCATCATAATGGCATCCATTGTAAACCAAACAACCAAACAAAACCGCAGGCATCTTGTCTTGAAAATAGGCTCATACATTTTTTATTGCATTGTTAGTGCGTCCTTGAGGGAACTAAGTTATGCCAATGTGTTCTTGTCTAAATGATAAAAAAACAAAAACAAAAATCTGTAACTTCTGGCACTTTCTCAGTCAATACTCTTGTAAGTAGGACGAATCACTATGTTGAGTGCTTACCAAAGTTAGAATCCTCTCCAAGCTCTCGGCCAAACCGCTGCATGGACTCTCCCAGGGTGGTCTCAGCCTGTGTGTAGCCCGGTCCCTTCTCCTGGCCTCGGATCCTCGACATGGAGTTCATCATGCTCAACTTGGCTCTGGAAGCTAAGGAGGCAAACCGAGTCAGACACCCAAAAAAACCCCAGCTCCTACTGACTGGCCAAACCATGTTTAACATAGTAACCAGAAGACACAGAGACTATGGCCTCAGTGTCGGGGTCTAACTTGCTGTGCTCTTGGCAAATATGATGTTTGGGACAGATGGCGTTTTATTTCAAATGCAAATTTGGTTTGTATGAAATCTTTTTTTTTTAAATGAATGGATTGTCACGTGATATGGACGAACATGATTAATGCATATGAGATAATCAGTGTCTCTCACCTGGGTTGGGTTGTAGATACTCATTAGTCTTAGTCATGATATCCATCACTGCCCTGGCGGTGGTGTCCACCTTCTACAAACCACAACGTAAAAAGATATAATTAAAAAAGAGGATGAAGAAGACAGGGGAGAAGGAAGTTGTATAGAAATGGGAGTTGAGTCCAAAAACCTTGGAGTGATTTTTTTGGGGGGGGATTTTCCCCCCTTTCCCTCCAATTGTATCCAGCCAATTACACCACTCTTGCGAGCCATCCCAGTTGCTGCTCCACCAGCTGATCCAGAGAGGGCTGCAGACTACCACATGCCTCCTCTGGTACATGTGGAGTCGTCAGCCGCTTCTTTTCACCTGACATTGAGGAGTTTCGCCAGGGGGACATAGCAAGTGGGAGGTCACGCTATTCCCCTCAGATGCCCCCCGAACAGGCGCCCCGACCGACCAGAGGAGGCACTAGTACAGCGACCAGGACACATACCCACATCCGGCTTCCCACCCACAGACACGGCCAATTGTGTCTATAGGGACGCTCGACCAAGCCGGGGGATTCGAACTGGCAATCCCCATGTTGGTAGGCAACAGAGTAGACCGCTATGCAACCTAGATGCCCCTATGTACTCTTTTTAATTGTAAAGTGTATTGGGACCATGCTGCATGCTGATTCTGCACTTTAAATAAAATTGATCGATTGGCTGATTGATTCAAAGAGTGGAAAGTGACAGGAATATTCGAGCGCGAATCTCCGGGTGGCGTAGTGGTCTATTCCGTTGTCTAACAACACAGGGATCGCTGGTTTGAATCCTCACGTTACCTCCGGCTTCGCTGGTCATCCCTATAGACACAATTGGCCGTGTCTGTGGGTGGGAATCCGGATGTGGGTATGTGTTCTGGTCGCTGCACTGGCACCTCTTCTGGTCAGTCGGGGCACCTGTTTCGCCAGGGGGACGCGCGAAATTCCTCACTGTCAGGTGAAAAGAAGCCGCTGGCGACTCCACATATTGGAGGAGGCATGTGGTAGTCTACAGCCCTACCCGGATTGGCAGAGTGGGTGGATCAGTGACTGGGATGGCTCAGAAGACTGGGGTAATTGGCCGGATACAATTGTGGAGAAAACGGGGGGGGGGAATATTCGAGCAATAAAGAGCAGTTTCAGAACAGATCGATAAACTTGTCATCTAGCAGGAATGGTCTGGATAAAACAGTGTGTCGCTGTGTTCTGCAGCATGTTGGAGACCGAGACATGCAAATCTGACAGCTGGGCAAGAATGCAAGATTGCTTTTCTGTTCCCACTTGAGTGAGACGAGATCTGCCCTGTCCCAACAGTGCCCCAGTACAGCTCTGCACTGCTCAGTCTCTCCATCTGCCACACTGCTTTGGATCCATCAACACATCATGTACACACATACAAACATACATGCAGTAAAATAACAGTGAAGAGTAATGATTCGAGATAGTGTAATTGTCCCCATTTTAACATTTTGAATTCTGAAATGCATACTTGGCTTTAGTTTTGGGCTCATACAGTAGTGGTGGTTCTTTACACAGGTACGTAGCATTAGACACAATGCCTCCTATAAAGGGTCTTTGGTGGTGTGATCGAACTTGATATTCTTCAAAAGGAGGGGAATCTTACCTTTTCCATGTCAGTAAAGTCTCCATCAAGCTTCGTTCCTTCAGCCCCTCCAACCTTTTCACTCACCCTCTACAAAAAAAAAACAAACAATAATTTTTAAGACTTTCTCCATAATGCACATGTGGTGCAAAAAGTGTCCCTAATGCTGTACCTAGATGTCAGAGGTCGACTGTTTGCAACATGGTAATCAAATTCATAATATAGACATAAGTAAGTAAAATAAAACAGCGAATATAAAAAGAACTGACCATTTTAGAAACAACATCCTCAAGAAGGTGTACAATAAGCGTTATATGTGAGAACTCAAAACACATGATTAAGATCGCTCTCTCTCTCTCTCTCTCTCTCTCTCTCTCTCTCTCTCTCTCTCTCTCTCTCTCTCTCTCTCTCTCTCTCTCTCTCTCTCTCTCTCTCTCTGTCAGGGCTTACCAGGGTAGGATCAACTGAAGTTTATAATAATGACAATGACAGCTTGTTTTAAACGATGTCTCAAACAGAGTAATGACTCAACACGGGGTGTAAATAAATAAGGGGAGTTTAACAGCATGACCTTTTTGATTCCTATGAAGAAGGCCATCTTGTCACATACTGTGGTACAGTTACCCTTACCATAGATTTACATCTGTGCTAACAGAGGAAATGGTCTACTAGGTTGGGGAGCCCGGGCTCTCCTGGTGGCCAGTGGGGGGCAGCGTATCAGGTGACACTTGACTGCAACTATTCGTCCATCCATCCATCCATCCATTATCTTAACTGCTTATCCTGCTCTCAGGGTCGCGGGGATGCTGGAGCCTAGTCCAGCAGTCATTGGGCGACAGGCGGGGAGACACCCTGGACAGGCCGCCAGACCATCACAGGGCTCACACACACACACACACACACACACACACACACACACACACACACACACACACACACACACACACACACACACACACACACACACACACACACACACACACATTCATACCTAGGGACAATTTAGTATGGCCAATTCACCTGACTTACATGCCTTTGGACAGTGGGAGGAAACCGGAGCCCCCGGAGGAAACCCATGCAAACACGGGGAGAACATGCAAACTCCACACAAATAATGATCCCGGATGACCCACCAAGGTTGGACTACCCCTGGGCTCGAACCCAGGACCTTCTTGCTGTGAGGTGACTGCACTAACCACTGCACCACTGTGCCGCCATCCATTATCCAAACCACTTATCCAACTTAGGGTCACGGGATGCTGGAGCCTATCCCAGAAGGCATTGGGTGGCAGGCGGGGAGACACCCTGGAAAGGCCACCAGTCCATCACAGGGCTGACACACATACACACCTAGGGACAATTTAGTATGGCCGATTCACCTGACCTACATGTCTTTGGGCTGTAGGAGGAAACCGGAGCACCCAGAGGAAACCCACGCAGACATGGGGAGAACATGCAATCTCCACACAGAGGATGATCTTGGATGATCCCCAAGGTTGGACTACCGCGGGGCTTGAACCCAGCACCTTCTTACTGTGAGGCGACCGTGCTAACCACTGTGCCACCGTGCCGTCCTGACTGCAACTTACTGGGTTAAAAATCTGCATGTTGACTCAGTTTGCATGTCCATCCTTCTCTCACCACCCCTTCTCTCATGTCTACATCTCTCCTCTCTCTTCACTTTTCAAAAGTAATCCAAATCAAAATATTCAACGTGGGTAACTTGAAAACTACGATCCTGCTATAATGCACTGTCTCTCTCTCTTTTTTTTTTTATCAGCCACCGCTTTCCAGAACACAGAGGCAAACACACAGCCTCACTACAGATATGCTCACAAAATCTGCAATTGTGCACATATGCAGCACACACATTCATTCAAATATGCACCTACTTATTGCTTTACAGATGTGTTCACACTTGTCCTCTTAGTCAGCCTAGAAAAAAAGACAGCCACTTGTCTCTTGGCAGCAAATAATCACACTGCAAATATGACAAGAGATAAGTACAAGTGGGAATTATCCCATGATTTTCAGCAAGGGAGTCAGCAGGAGAGAGGCACACAGTGTAATATGGAAAGGATTGAATGCAGACAACAATAAGTTTTGAGCAGTAGCTCTTCCCCTTTGCCTGCTATTGCAGCTTCAAATATGGCACATCTCCATCCACAAATGCATGTGCATGCATACACATGCACATGAAGACAGAATCATCGAAGGTCAGCGATGGGATTTTTGGTTAATAAAAATTAATTGCTTTAGGCTTGCTCTTCATTCCTCACCCTCTCTGTCTGTTCACTGATAAGCCCTGGCAGCTTGGCCACCATCAAGCCCTAGTCTATGATGTCACCAGGTGCCCTGGAGAGCCAGCAGGCTGACACAATAGGGCCAGACGAAGCCCTTAGAGGAGGGACACAGAGGAAAAAGGGCTTTAAGAGAACATGATGGGGGGAAAAAGGCAAACCATGATAACTGAGAGCAGTGGAGTTGTATTTCAAGTAAAATGTACTTCCAATGTACATGGATTTGTTTGATAGAAGGAATGGAGGGAATTACAGCATTTTTTTGGGGAGGGGGGCAGTACCAGGCATCCTTGGATTAGGCTTCTAGTTGATGGTGACTTAACACTTTGGAAAGAGTTGAATGGTATGAGTATAGGGATCATACAGATTTTCAGATATTGTATGAGCAACAAAATAAAATCTTGAAGAGAAGCAGTGTATTGAATAGTGTAATACCATGAAGCAAAAGCTATAAAGAATTTTTTTTTGAGAGAGCACAAGAGAAGGAGGCTATACTGTGAGACTAAGCCCTTGACATTAGTGTGTGCAGTAGTAGTCCTTATGAGGATTTATACTTTAAGAATTGTCTCAGCAGAGCATTTTTCTGATCCTGCTTATAAAACAACTAATTTTTTCTGACAGCTATGCAAAACACACACACGCATACACACACGCATACACACACGCATACACACACGCATACACACACACACACACACACACACACACACACACACACACACACACACACACACACACACACACACACACACACACACACACACACACACACACACAGAAACGTAGAGGGAGCCAGTAAAAGCCTAGCATTGAACTACATGAACTTCTCATCAGGCTCTTCTAAACATCAATCATCAATACATTCTTTTCAATCTGCAGTGAGCTGGTTGCCATGGAGACTAGTACAAGGCTTGGCTCGTCAGATATGTCTCCAGCTCTGCAACTTCCTGCCATCCTCCCGCCACACACACGATCGTGAGTCCACTTTATGTGCCATTTCCTGTTTTTAGGTAAATCCATGACAAAAGAAGCACAAATTAAATTTTTTCTCCCTTTTTATTGCTTGAAAACATCCCCAGATTACAGCTTTGAATACCTAGCTTTTGGCTTAGGGAGTGATTTCTCCACGTTGACAAGTATTGACGGAGCCATCTGAAATTACACGGGGAACGAGTGTAAATACCATTTTAGGTCTTTTTCTTTTGCTGTAAACTGCAATCCAATAATCCTTTCTTTCCAGTAATCCACTAACACTCCCATTCAGTTTAGTAGCACACAGACAGTGGAACAGGTAAACCGCTCTCTGTGTAGACAGTGATCTACACACATACCTACGTCTCACACACACACACACACACATACACACACACATTCACACAAAGACCTATATGTGGTGAATAAGTACGCCTGGCTGGCTGCAGGAATTATTCAGTAATCAAAATTTAGCAGAGTAGACCTAAAATGGAATTGCGTGCAATGGAGGAAATGTGAGAAATGTGGGGTCAGAGCAAGAGAGAGGGAGAATGGCAGAGAGATAGATTCCGTCACCAGGACACAGATAGTAGAAATCCACTAGCTCCCAAGCGAAATGAAAAAAAAAGAAAAGTAAATGAAATAGAACCCGTGTGAGCAATGCCATTGCCTGACCCCTTTTCCAAGGAAGGGGGGAGAAAAAGAAGGAATGTATGAATGAAAATAAGCCGTTGGTAAATGTCTGAGTCAGTGGGCTGGGGAAGCTGCTCAGTGCGCCTGTCATCACAGTGGTGAGAGCCCGAGGTCTGCTTCCATGGTAGCTGATGAGATAGAGGAACAAGCACTGAGATGGCAGGAATTGCTGCAAAGTCAGGGTAGGATATATATAGAGAGGGAGAGAGTAGGGTCATAAAGGAAGCAGGCAAACGTGCAGAAAAATTCAAAATAAAAATACTCGCATGCGCATGCCTGTACACACACCATAGCCATTTGACCAAAGGACTGTGGAAGGGAAGGACAGATGACCATGACTGTCCCCGTAATATTAGTAGCATTGGTTTCCATGTGATCTGGACTGCTCCAATAGAAGAGCTATCCTGGGGCATCCGGGTAGCATGGCAGTCTATTCTGTTGCCTACCAACATGGGGATTGCCAGTTCGAATCCCCGTGTTACCTCCGGCTTGGTCGGGCATCCCTACAGACACAATTGGCCGTGTCTGTGGGTGGGAAGCCGGATGTGGGTATGTGTCCTGGTCGATGCACTAGCGCCCCCTCTGGTCAGTCGGGGAGCCTGTTCGGGGGGCAGGGGGAACTGGGGGGAATAGTGTGATAGTGTGATCCTCTCACGTGCTACGTCCCCCTGGTGAAACTCCTCACTGTCAGGTGAAAAGAAGCGGCAGGCGACTCCACATGTATCGGAGGAGGCATGTGGTAGTCTGCCGCCCTCCTTGGATTGGCAGAGGGGATGGAGCACCAACTGGGACAGCTTGGAAGAGTAGGGTAATTGGCCAGATACAATTGGGGACACAGCACTCTCAATGGCTCACGGGATCCTGGAAATGTTATGCTGCCATACTGAAGGGAGTATGATATTGTACAAGTGTCAGTATGTCTATGGATATACTGTACCAATACGCTTGTCTTTGTGCTGCACAACCTGGCTGCTACTTATGCACCCATCTTTTCTCATTCTCTAGTTCTCTTTCTTTCTGCCCCTCTACTTGTGTTCTTTACTCTCCCTTTGTGGGAGGGACAAGACAAGGTGACTTGCAGTGGCAGTGTAAAGTGAAGCTCACAGGTTTAACTCAGAGGGCAGTGTGCTTCTGGGGGGAACATCAGTGGTGCAGATGATATGTAACCAGTGATGTTAAAGCCGACAAAAACGGTCGCATGCAACTGCTATGAATCATACTCAAATGGTGGTGAAGACCATGTGCACTATATCTGCATGCATGCTCATGCATCTGACTCATGTAATCTCCAGTCAAACAGGCACTACACAAAGCAACTTTTGGAGGCATCAGTGAGACTCAGCCATATTATTTATAATGTATTCTTGCCATCCAGATGGTGGAGGAATGGCCAAGTAAGGCCAGCTGAAGGGCCATCGCCTTATGACCTTCTCACTGCAGGCTAAACATGGTGAACTATGCCTCTCATTATGTTTAAGTGTGAGAGAGCCTCCTTCTCCATCTTTAGATCTACAGTACAGTAAATATGCCAACAGCACTCAAGCAAATGAAGCCAGACCAGATTAAAATGCACTAAAAAGGGAGAGGAAAACAGTAAAGATTTCTTGCCAGGAGCTTCAGGGCTCTTCCTCCTGCCCGGTCTCCAATACGGTTACATCATCACAGAGGTCAGGCAGCACACAATGTCCTGATATGCTCCTCCAGCTATTACATGGAAACCTACGGACATTTGTTCTTTCTAAATTAAAAATGTAACAAGAGACTCAAAATCTGCATAACATTACAGGCACATTTAAAAAAAACATTTTCACTGAATGCAGTCACACAGAACATGGTTTACAGAATTACAAAACACATGCAAACCTCTCAATTCATGCATTTTACTGGTCTGAATGGTGCAATCATCCACAGCGTGACAACTGAGACATGTTCTGATGTCAGTGTCATTGCCATCTTAAAGACGATGATCTCCTCAACCATGAACTTACGTGCAAGGTCGTGCAGTGAAAGAACGTGTTCATGATGCATACGACAGCCACACCATTTCAGGTTAGGACTGAAGGCCAATATAAAACCCACTTGGGCAACTTTCTCATCAGGATCAATACTATGAATAAGAAATGAATCTGTTGCCTGAAACAGCAGGCTTCTGACATTTTAAACTATTTAAATCCATCTACACTGTGGCGACGTGTTTACGAATTAATCTCTGAGTGATGGGTTGGAGGAGGAAAGACAGGACTGTGGGAGGAAGAAAGGAAAGGCAGGATGGAGTATAGCCTACTGAATAAGGAGAAAGAAGACCAGGTGTTGCCTAGTAACAGCTGGACTGGAGGGAGTGAAAAGTGGTTGTGTGGCAATGCTGAATGGGTGTATTGTGAGAATACCATGCGGACCACCTTGATGGGACTGCTGATGCTGTTTTGCAACTAAAACAATATTCTTAGTGAATTTAACAGTGCAGTATAGGATGTATCGGAGGAGCCATGTGGTAGCCTGCTGCCCTCCCCGGCCCGGCAGAGGGGGTGGAGCAGTGACCGGGATGGCTCAGAGAGCGGGGTGATTGGCCACGTACAATTGGGGAGAAGAAGGGGAAAAAAAATCCCAAAAAAAGAAAATAAATAAAAATAAAAAAGTAGAGAACTTTACCACGTCTCTGCACTGCCAAGCTAATATTTGTCTCACATGACAGATCTAGTATGCATCAAGATTCACACTTTTATAAACGTATTGTTGCTATGTAATATATGTAAGATGTGCTGTGATTACAATTCACACTTGTTCATCTCCATTGTTTGACCTGTCAATCAAAGGTCTGTTGTGGAAAAAAAATAGACCCCCTTACAGGTGCACAGCTAGCTGTGGTGAAAAGTGAATGGTGTAAAACTATGGTTGTTTACTGGACTGGAACCTTTATTCAGCTGTTGGTTGACACCCCACCCCCAGCCCCCCATTGCCCACCGCCCCATCAGAAGACTTGGCTTGCGTTCTCAATCCTTAGTAAACATGCAGTGGCAGCAACAATAAGTATCTGCTGAAGGTGTTTTACCCCATATGTTTGTGGATACATCTACCTGTATTTGTTGTTTTTATTCACACCCCTGAACAAAAGGGATCAGGATTCATGCAGAATTGCACAAAATACCTTTAATATCATGACGGGAAAGATCGCTCAGATTTGGTTTTCGGGGTTCCATGTTTGCTGGTAGATTAATGTGTTTGTTTCCAAAACCTTCATGATGAAGCTACTGAAAACCACTTGGCTATTTTTGAATCGCCGCAGATAATTCTATTGCAGGGTAATGACTCTTCCTGTTCACTAAATAGAGCCACCCATGCAGATTACGAGAAACAATCCTAGACACCATAAGAGTAGTAAGGTGAAATCAGTGGCTTTAAGTTGGGTCAGTCTCCAGGAAGCAGTTCAGTTAAAAGGCTGTGGAGTCAAACCCAGAGGAGAGGTCAGTCAGCCAGCCACACACACACACACACACACACACACACACACACACACACAAAAGTCATTCTTAAACAGAGCTCTAATGGATTACTGTACTTAGTAGATAGATTGTAATGAATTTCTTGGGATATATGATCCTGTAACATCCAAGCACACACACAGACACACACTTACCTCAAAATCTTAATAAGGAGAGTTGACTTTAATTGCTTCGACAAACAGTTATGACTTGATATTTTTGTAAATACTCTCCCATTACCTTTTAATACCAAAAGCACGGCAGTCTCATCTCCAGCATCTTTGCCCACATCATTAAGTGCTATCCCCAGACAATATCTAATGAGATTAAAAAAAAGTTATCATTTTATTTTCTAGTTATAGCTAGTTCTCAGAATATTGTGAGTAAAGGGCCTGTACATGTTTTTTTTTTTGCATGTTCTTATATTTTTACCAGAGTTAAACGCGGCATTATCATCTGTTCTCAGAGATAATCAGAATACTGTATAGCCTTTTTCCTGGTGCAGCAGCCTGCTCTGCCTCAAATGGCCTCTTTCTAATGTCTTGGATAGGTGACAGACATCAGTGACAAGGCTTCTCTTTTCATTAAAGGAACTATTTTTTTCCCAGCTAGCCGTGCTGCTGTAGGACTTATCCAGCGAAGGGGGAAATGCATCACCCTTCTGCGCCTATAGTGCTAGCTGGTGCTGCTAGCCTTGGCATCGTGCACGGCGGCGTTGGTCACATGGCGCCCAATGTGAGACACATGCGAAGCCGGCTGCTGTCACTACTCTCCGCCCATCCCTCCTGCCTTCCCCACCCCCCTCCTCTTCCTCCCCCTCTCCTCTCTAGACTAATCCTGGCTGGGCACACGCAGGCCCCTGCTTTAAATACATCCTGGGTGGAGAGGGGAGATTAAAAATGACAACAGTGATTAGTAAGGCTATTAGCAGGACTGGCCAGCCGTTGGACGATAGCAAGAGGACCTGACTCTTTCTGACAGTGCTAACATCTCCCTCCTTTCTTCTCCACCCACCTCCTCCAAAGCAGTTCCTCCTTCCTGTGCGTGGCAGTGTGTAGGAGGAAAGTAGCCCCCCCCCCCCATGTGACGAAGAGACAGTGGGACATTCCCCACATTCCTCAGATGTCCTCAGAGTATTATCCAAGCAAACACTCTCCAGTGTGTGCTTGAAATAATTTTTCAGAATTCTTCTATTAGGCCCCGGTCAAACCAGAAATTGAAAGAGCGAAATAAGAAGATACTTAATTGTCAATGTACACGCATACAATGAAATTCATTTTCTGCATTTAACCCATCCTCTCACACACATTAGGAGCAGTGGGCATTCGCAGTGCAGCGCCTGGGGACCAACTCCAGCTTAGTCACTGCACAAGAGCACAGGCAGGAGTATTAACTTTGGTTACCTAACATACATGTCTTTTGATAGTGGGAGGAAAGTGGAGCACCCGGAGGAAACCCACACAAATATTCAAACTCCACACGGAAAGAACCTGGGACAGCCTGGGATTCGAACCCAGGACCTTCTTGCTGTGAAGCAACAGTGCTAACCACTGGGCCACCGTGCCGCCCATAAAGTACTCATGAAATAAGAAATTGGATGATGTGACACTGCTAAAATGATAGCTTCCTCCATTTTGAACTCTCTGGTTGCAGCTTCCATGTATGAGGACAACAAAGTCAAAGCACTTTTACTATTGGATGACCGTGCAAAATTCACCAAAGCTGAACTTTATATGAAGGCATCATACGTTATTTTACTCCATTATTGGAGGCGAATCCACTGATCATGACAGTTCTATGCAAATGAATTGATTTCGATGTGAAATATTACTGTCATGAATGCTGATGAGACGCATTCTTTGCCATTTCTCCCACACAATGTTCTGAGAAAGGGGCAAGAGGATGAATGGGGAGGGACATAGAGGCAGAAGTGCATTTGACCCGTGTGAGCTTGGCATGTGTGGGAAATGCCCAAGTGTGAAAGTCAGAGGCACTTGCATAACAATGCCCACGAGACCCCGGTCTCTTTGGTTGCTTTCTTCTTCTCTCTCTGTACAGTCTCTTGTTTTTTCTGATTCCTCTCTCATCTTTCCCTCTCTTTTTCCATCCAAATATCCTCAGGCCCTTGGTGATCTCACTGGAACTTCAGGGAACAGCATTTCCTATTCATGCAACACTGCGCTTGGTTTTAAGCTATGAAGTGACTCAGCTAAACTTCTAACCACATTCGACTCATCGGTAATCCGCAATTTTATGTTTCGCTCCCCTCATTTCTGCTGACCTTTAGGATGAGGAGCTGCCACAGGATGATCCAAACATGTAACGATATAAATAGCTGCTTTGGAGGGAAACATAAGCATCGCATGTTTCTCTTGAAATGCCATGTTCCCGCTGCAGTGTCCAGTAATAATCAAGGTAAGGCTTAGTGCACTCTCAATTCATGGCCATTACATTTTGAGCCATTGGGGACTGTTCTGCTTCTGTTTGTGCTAAACCCATCTCTGGATAGCGGTAATACCAAATCACAGCCAGCAGGAACACTGGTCGCAGAGTCTGGGTTCCCACAGGCTCATACACATAAGGAAAACCAAACCAGGCTTTCCTGTATAGGCCGGGCTGTCGCAACAAAATAATGAAGCTCATAAAAATCCACATAGCACCGTTACAGTCGGTTTCCCATACAGGCTGGTTGGACAAGGCACCCCGACAGAGCTCTGTTTTATTGTTTCTATGCCCAGACTCAGATCAAAATCGCTCCACTGTCTGGCTATGTTGCTTCACTAACCTCTATCCTCCTATACATGTGTATGTGGGTTTGCAGACCTTGGTTGTTTTAATCTGATTTGTAAGCCTTTGCATGGTTCTTATGTAACAGCGAGGATGAGTTTGGAGCTGGGACGATGTGTGCACACTCCAACCCATCCATGTGCCGCTCCAGAGGAGGAGGTGGGGGTTGGGGATGGGGACCAGCTGGCACTGTATGTGTGCGTGTATGGGCTCCAAGCGTGCAAGAGCTTCTGAGCAATGAAACACATGATAACAATACAAAGATGAAGAAGGATTAACTCTGCATGCTGTATGTTTGATAGCAAGCTTTTTCCAATCTGTAAAAAAAAAAAGAAGTGCGTGTGTGTGTTTCTGATTGTGTGTATTCCAGTTAAATTTAAAATGAAAATCTAATTTTTAAAATTTTTGTTAAAAAATTAAAATTTTTGATTTTAATTTTGTCTGTAGGGATACCCGACCAAGCCGGAGGTAACATGGGGATTCAAACTGGCGATGGATGGGTTGCATTTTTGTAGCACCTTTCTAGTTGCAACAGCCACTCAAGGTGATCCTGGTGTTGGTAGGCAACGGAATAGACCACCACGCCACCCGGACACAAAACGGAAATATTTAAACCTATTTTATGACACTTAATGGTGCACAGTTTAGTTTAACTAAGGACTAAATCAAAGTTGATATAACTATCATTATTGTAATTCATTGCCAAGAAAGCACAGTTAAACCAGTTTTCGCCCCGTGGTCTATATTTTCAGCGGCAGTGATTTCATACTCCATTTAGTTCTAGACAGTAAAAAAAAAAATATTAAAACAAATCAAAGCTCTACTCACTTCGGGGTAAGACAGACTAAGAGAAAAACGAGAGTGAGAAAGAAAGAGAGACAGAGACCGAGAGAGGGGGGTTGGGTTGGGGGTTGGGGCATGACCCTGAGACAATGCTACCATCCATCAGACTTCATCCTCACAATTCTAAGTGACTTACCCTTGTCACTCATATATAAAACACACACATGCACACATGCACGCATGCCTGCACACACGCATGCATGCATGCACACATGCACACACGCACACTTATAAGCTACTTTAGTGACACAGATGCATTGCCACACAAACAAGTCTTTCTCTCTTTCTGTCCATCATCACTGCACTGTGGGATTTCCATCTCAAAGAGGGGATGATGGCATCTTTGAATGCTCTGAATAACTATTGTCCATATCATTAGATATATGATAATATTATTTAGAAGGCATACTATTATTATTTTTGTTTTTTTTGGAGGAATTTTCCCCCTTTCCCCCCCAATTGTATCTGGCCAATTACTTCACTCTTATGAGCCGTCCCGGTCGCTGCTCCAGCCTCTCTGTTGATCTGTAGAGGGCTGCAGACTACCACATGCCTCCTCCGATACATGTGGAATCTCCAGCCGCTTCTTTTCACCTGACAGTGAGGAGTTACGCTAGGGGGACGTAGCGCGTTGGAGGATCATGCTATCCCCCCCCCCCCCCCCCCAGAACAGGCGCCCCGACTGACCAGAGGAGGCGCTAGTGCAGCAACCAGGACACAAACCCACATCTGGCTTCCCACCCACAGACATTGCCAATTATGTCTGTAGGGATGCCTGACCAAGCTGGAGGTAACACGGGAAGTCGAACCAGCGATCCCCCCCAGATAGCATCCGGATGTGGGCCACTTCAGGCAATGATGCGGCACTGATGGCCTTCTTCTGGCCCTGACAAAATGGATGTGAGCCTGAAGTGGCCCACATGTATAATAGCAAATATGGCCCAAATATGCCAAATCAAATGTGGGTCTTTTCTTCCCCAAATATGCGGTGCTCTCGGCACCATGTAATCTGGATGTGACCCTGAAGTGGTCCGTTTGGTAAATGGTGAATATGGCCCAAATATCACAAAACAAATATGGACACCTTTGGCAAATATGTGGCACATGCGGCATTGCTATGGCCCAGATCTGGCAAACAGGAGTGGACCACCCAAGTGCCATCATTCCACACGGTATGTGGGCCGAATGAAAGTGTCAGTGTGGGACGGGTCTGGGCCACAGCAATTTTGCTATCTGAGCCATGTTGGTAGGCAACGGAATAGACCGCTATGCTACCTGGATGCCCACAAGCTCTCGTTTAATGGTACATTAATGCATTCTGCCAGTGCAATATAACCACATAACAGGAAAAACAGGTGATACTCTAGTCCAAGTCAATTTCATTCATCATTTCAGTGTTTTTAAGTGTTTCGAGTATCCTCATTGTATAATTGTATTCATTTCAAAATCATTAATTAGTTACAGTCAGATGATATTTGATAATAATAATGGTAATCTGTCTAAAGGCATGTCTGATGAAGGGATACCATGATTAAAGAGAAGCCAAACTGTCTAAGTAAGAAACTATTTAAAACTTACGAGTCTAGACAGTCATAAAAAGAAGCACACATGCATAATTTATAAGCACAGTAACGTTGATTTAATGGGAGCGCATTATGTCACCGGTGGTTAGCTCTAAATGAAGGACTTTACACACAAGTAACAGAAAAGCGGAAAGCTAATAACATTCTCTGGTGAGACCAGGGTCAGATCAATTCACCTCAGGGACTCTGGGAAATCAGCCATTTCACAAATCTGCAGGATTCAATTTCATGGATTGATCCTTTTGAGGTGTATGACTTTCCCTGCAAATTCTCTCTGTAACACACACACACACACACACACACACACACACACACACACACACACACACACACACACACACACACAGTAATAACCTTTCTTGGGATCAGGTAAAGGTTAATTTTTCAAACTTATGTGTGTCTGCAGTACTGATGCCAAAGCCCAACGAGAAAAATGTCATTTGAGTAAATGTAGAAATATGCCCTGGCAACTCCTACTGCAGTATTATAACTAAATGGCAGTATTATAACTAAATGGCCACTGATAGAATGAATGTGAAAGAAAATCAGCTGTTATGGGGCGCCTGGGTGGTGTAGCGGTCTATTCCATTGCCTACCAACACGGAGATCACTAGAATCCTAACTGGAATCCTAACTATATCTAGGACATTTTACCATATTACACCAATTCTTGCCTCCCTTCATTGGCTTCCTATCCTTGTTGGATCAGAATACAAGGTGCTTCTGCTGACTTTAAAATCCTAAATGGGCTTGCCCCATCTTACCTGTTTGATCTCCTTAAACAGTACATTCCATCCGTGTGTACCCAAAGTTAAAAGAAGTCAGCTGGTGGCAGGGCTTTTTCCTATCAGCCCTGTTCTTGTGGAATAACCTGCCTGCTGCCATCAGACAATCGGAGTCTGTTGAGTCCTTTAAAGCCAAACTTAAAACTCATCTTTTTGCCTTAGCTTACAATTAGTTGCCTTTAAGTTGAATGCTTCACAACCTGTACTGCATGGTGGGTTGGTTTTCTGTCTCAATGAATTTACCAACCATTGTCCTGCCGATGAGATTATAGCGTATAGATTATGACTAAATGATGAATTAATTGATTATGACTAATGACTACTGCAAACTGTACTCTTCTCTCACATGACTTTTCTCTCTCTGAATGATGTCTTCTCCTTTCTCTTTTTCTGTGTGAATGGTGTCATGTGAGTCTCCCTTGTGTGCATGTGCAGTCGGTTCTCCTCCCAGGTTTCCATGGTGATGGTGGTCGCAACTTGGATGCTGCCTGCCATTCCCCTCATCACATTTTCTTTTTATAAATCCATATCTTTTTCTTTTTTTTTACATGGTGATGCTGGTCGTGTGGCTTGGGTCCTGGACTGTTCCGATGGCGTCTGGACACTGCTTGGCATCCTGCGCATCATATTCTTCATACATTTTATAAGTCCATTATAATTCTGTTTATCCTTTTTCAGTGTTGTATTGTGTAAATTGTGTAAACACAACATCTATTGCACATTGTCCATTTTGGGAGAGAGATCCCTCCTCTGTTGCTCTCCCTGGGGTTGCTCCCTATTTTTTCTCCCTGTTAAAGGTTGTTCTTTTTTAGGGAATTGTTCCTTATCCGATGAGTGTGACAGAGGAAGACGCAGAAGACAGGAAGAAATGGAAAGGGATGATCCGCTGTGGCGACCCCTAACGGGAGCAGCCGAAAGTAGTAGTAGTAGTTCCTTATCCGATGAGAGGGTCTAAGGACAGGATGTTGTGTTGCTGTTACACCCACTGAGGCAAATTTGTAATTTGTGATATTGGGCTATACAAATAAAATTGATTTGATTTGATCACCGGTTCAAATCCCTGCTTTACCTCCGGCTTGGCTGGGCGTCCCTACAGACACATGTATTGGACTTCACATGTATCAGAGGAGGCATGTGGTAGTCTGCAACCCTCCCCGGATTAGCAGAGGGGGTGGAGCAGTGCCCGGGATGGCTCAGAAAAGGGAGGTAATTGGCCAGCTACAATTGGGGAGAAAAAGAGGGAAAAAAATCCAAAGAAAAAATCAGCTGTTACTGCGGTTTCAGTTGTCCTGTAAAGGCTGGATGGTAAAACATTGCTCATCATTTGACTGAAGACTGAAATTACAGTTTAGTACAGATAGTTACAGACAGTACAGAAACACTGTGATAAAATAAGCATTCATATGAAAAGAAAAAACAGAGAAGCAAGAACAGAAGAAGAGCGAGATGGTAGAGAGGGTAACTGAATAGGAATATGTATGGAAAGCAAAGTCTGCAGAGAAAGAGTGGCCGTGAGATGTAAGATGAGAAGAGGTGAAATGAATGATGGTGAGTGACAAAGGAAGAGGAGACTAGCGGGAAGGGAAAGGCAAAGTTTATGAAATACATCTTGCCAACATAAAGTCAGGGCGAACCGTTGGGGACACCAAATTCTTGTCACAGTCCACAAGGTCCAGCTAAAAAAGAGGCTTGGGCAGACAATGCCTGCAGACAGCGAATCGGCCAGTATGTTACGCCCTGAAATTGATGAGTGCTTCAGATCTTAAATCTACACGTTTCTACATTTTTTCATGCTCCAATACAACACTGAACCAAGGCAATCTTTACTTTGCACAAATACATTTCCGTTAGTACTGCTCATAAAGACGAATGTGCTCAATTTCCCAAGCATTAAGCTACACACAGATCGTCCGAGACTGCAGAATAGTGTTTCTCTATAGACAGTAAGAGGGACGTGCCATCTTTAAAAATCAATACTGCCACGGAAAAACATATCTGATCTTTGCCCATTCATCACTGTCTCAAGCCAGGCCCAAATGCTACCTCGGAAAATTAATCAGATATGAAAATATAAATCACAATAAAGAATACATTTAGCAGTCTGGGTGTCTCATGGAGAGAGGAGCAAACATAAGTAGCTCAGTGAAGTCACATCTTTTATTTGATATTAACTATCTGCTATTCAAGTGGCTGTGAAATCCACGAATGTGATATGCTGTAACACAGTGAAAATATTTAATGCATGCAGAGAAGAACACTCATGGTGGCATCACAAAAATATACAGAGATGTATTTGTATATATTAGGACATGTTAGGCATTTGCAGACAGAGGAAAAAAGACTACATTTAGAAGTCTGTGGTGTATTTTGCAGGTGCAAAGGATGATTAAGTCTTATTTTGATTTTTTTGATTTTGGTTTTGATATACTTTAATGATCCCCGTAGGGAAATTATGCTCTACATTTAACCCATCCTAGCTGTGTAGCTAGGAGCAGTGGGCAGCTGCCGTGCAGCACCCGGAAACCAACTCCAGTTTGTCTTGCCATGTCTCAGTCAGGGGCGCAGACAGGAGTACAAACCTTAACATGAATGTCTTTTTGATGGTGGGGGAAACCGGAGCAGTCAGAGAAAACCCACCACAGACGCGGGGAGAACATGCAAACTCCACACAGAGGATGATCTGGGATGACCCCAAGGTTGGACAACCCTGGGGTTCGAACCCAGGAACTTCTTGCTGCGAGGCAACAGCACTAACCACTGGGCCACCGTGCCGCCCACTTGAACTAAATGACAAGCTAAAAGACATAATAGATAATTAGAGAATCCTAAAGTGGCAAGCCTTAAATTTCTTTAGTTTTGGTGGATTTGGTGACATATAGTGGTCACAATAATTTGTTTTCACACCACAAATTCAAGAGTTCCTTTCGAAACAAACATGAACCTCAATGCGCAGAAAGCTTTCGCCAACAGGATCCAATTTTTTTGGTGTAACACTGGCATGCTTTGCTTGGCCATGCACTATATCAGTAGGAATGCACTGAGAAGATAAACCAGCTGTTGCATACACGATTTGGAGAAAGAAGACTGGTCAAGAGTGTCATGTGACATATTAAGCAAAATATCAAGCTATATAATACTAAACTTAATTGAATGTTGGATAATGTTTAGCTTCATATTTTTAGTGCCTATTGTTTGCTCTCCCTCATTCGACATGCAAGTAGGGTTGGAGATCGATGGAACTGGAATCAGAAGAACTGGTTCCAACATAGCCAGTACTGACAGGATCAATAGATATTCAGCTTAACGATCCCTCCTTATTGATTCCCAAGTTTTTGTCATCATTCCTCCTGTGTTATTCTTCATGTGTTATGACGGACATCACGTAGACAACTTTACAACTGCAAATGGGAAGACTGCAAGTGTAGTGTGTGTTTAGTGCTCAACAAGGCGATGAAGGCCAGCAGAATGAAACACTCCAGAGTGTGGCTGCATTTTAATAAATGCATGGGAAAACATGCCAGGTGTATGAAATGTCAAGCAGCCATGACTTGTAAGGGGGGGAAATGCATCTACAAACACGGTTCGGTTTTCTGTTCATTCTAATATGGATTTGGTAGCAGAATTTAATTCAATTCAGTTTACACTGTAATCAAAAACTTAGGGACAGATTTACTAACATTTTGCTCCAGCGCAAACCCCCATTCAGCATTAAAAAGCAACTGTCGGGACTTATCAAGATATAATGGGCATTTTACACAAATGAAAGGAAGGTATAGGTAGGTACATTTTTGTGCATCAGCTTCATTGCATATGCAAGAGAGGCAAGACTGAGATGGCTTGGACATGTGTGGAGGAGAGATGCTAGGTATATTGGGAGAAGGATGCTAAATATGGAGCTGCCAGGGAAGAGGAAAAGAGGAAGGTCAAAGAGGAGGTTTATGGATGTGGTGGGGGAAGACATGCAGGTGGCTGATGTGACAGATGAAAATGCAGAAGACAGGAAGAAATGGAAATGGATGATCAGCTGTGGCGACCCCTAACGGGAGCAGCCGAATGTAGTAGTAGTAGTAGCTTCATTCCATATGCATTTACAGGTGTTATCCTTTTACTGTGCAAAATATTGGGAGATTATGGAAATAAGCATTGAATGTGACTGATCAAGTATGTTAGTAAATAAGATCTTGGTGCTATTTAACGCATGCAAAATCATGTCTTAACTGACTGCATTCCTGTGTCAAGACACACAATACTCGATTTGCCGGAGGAAATCGAAGCTCTGGAACCACAAATCAGAAGGAGTCACGCAATCCCAGCAATAATAAAACTCCTGGCCACACTTTGTTTATTTGCCTTCGGTGCTATTCAGTGAATAGTGGCATCTCGGATTGGCAATATTGCAATTTTCAATTTTTCAAACTATAAAACGAAAATCATAAAATTGAAAAGAATTAGCCCAAAACCCCAATTTTTCATTTACTTGAGGAGCAAGTAAATGAGATTTAGAAATAGTGGATCCAAATCCAATGTTCTAACTTTCTACTAATACTCTGGGGCACAGTATTACAACTCTCAGGAGGTCTATGGGTAGGAGGAAGTATGTAACATATATATAATTAAATAAAGTGACCGGGTGGAGAGGTTTGGAACGAATTGGCTGTGAACAGATGAGGTACATGATTGGTAGGGGCGGGACCAGGATGATGACTGACAGCAGTGATAGCGAATGGAGTGGTGGGTGAAGCTCCTGCAGTGTTACAGAGGGAAACAAAACACATCATCGCAAACATGGGCGCTCCTCAGGGCTGTGTACTCAGTCCATGTTTCTACACTCTCCACACAAACAACTGCACCAGCCCTTCACCCATCACCACTTGCTACAAATACACTGATGACACTGCCATACTGGGACTACTTAATGACATTAACTCCATCACAGCCTATCAACACTCCATTTCTCATTTCACTCTAGTGCATGGACAACTACCTCCCACTGAACGTGGACAAGACACACCAAACACACCCCTCACTGGACTGAACCCCATCTCTATCCATGGCAAGACAGTAGAACAAGTCAACAACTTCAAATATCTTGGGCTCACTTTAGACAGTAAAGTCAGCGTTGATCAACACAACTGATATGCATAAATGATCCCAGCAGAGACTCCACGTCATCTGCAGGCTCAGAACACTTCCTTTGCTCCCCACCTCCTGTTATTATTTTACAAAAGCAATAACCCAACCCATTCTGCTGTACTGTTCCCCCTGTTTCTATACCATGCTGACCATTTCCAACAAAAACACACTTACCAGGATTAGTGTGATATGTGTATATGTGCTGGGATACAGGCGGGAATTGAATGTTGTGTGTTTATGAATGTTATGTGTTTATGTATCTGTATGTATACCTGTATATTGTGGTGTGGTTATCTGTTGATTGAGAAGTATAGAGAAGGCCAGAGGAGTTACATTGTGTCTTTGTAGATTTAGAGAAAGCATATGACAGGGTGCCGAGAGAGGAGGTGTGGTATTGTATGAGGAAGTCGGGAGTTGCAGAGAAGTATGTAGGAGTGGTGCAGGATATGTAAGAGGGAAGTGTGGCAGTGGTGAGGTGTGTGGTTGGAATGACAGATGGGTTCAAGGTGGAGGTGGGATTACATCAAGGATCAGCTCTGAGCCCTTTCTTGTTTGCAATGGTAATGGACAGGTTGATGGACGAGATCAGGCAGGAGTCTCCATGGACTATGATGTTTGCGGATGACATTGTGATCTGTAGCGAGAGTAGGGTGCAGGTGGAGGAGAGCCTGGAGAGGTGGAGGTATGCACTGGAGAGAAGAGGAATGAAAGTCAGTAGGAGCAAGATGGAATACTTATTTATGAATGAGAGGGAGGGCAGTGGAATGGTGAGGATGCAACGAATAGAGGTGACGAAGGTGTATGAGTTTAAATACTTGGCGTCAACTTTCCAAAGTAACGGGGAGTGCAGAAGAGAGGTGATGAAGAGAGTGCAGGCAGGGTGGAGTGGGTGGAGAAGAATATCAGGCATGATTTGCGACAGAAGGGTACCAGCAAGAGTTAAAGGGAAGGTTTACAAAATGGTTGTGAGACCAGCTATGTTATATGGTTTGGAGACAGTGGCACTGATGAAAAGACAGGAGGTGGAGCTGGAGGTGGCAGAGTTGAAGATGCTAAGATTTTCATTGCGAGTGACGAAGAAGGACAGGAATAGGAATCAGTATAGTAGAGGGACAGCTCAGGTTGGACGGTTTGGAGACAAAGCAAGAGAGGCAAGATTGAGATGACTTGGACATGGGTGGAGGAGAGATGCTGGGTATATTGGGAGAAGGATGCTGAATATGGAGCTGCCAGGGAAGAGAAGAGGAAGGTCAAAGAGGAGGTTTATGGATGTGGTGAGAGAGGACATGCAGGTGGCTGGTGGGACAGAGGAAGATGCAGAAGACGGGAAGAAATGGAAACGGATGATCCGCTGTGGCGACCCCTAACAGGAGCAGCCGATAGTAGTAGTAGTAGTAGTAGTAGCAGTAGTAGTAGTAGTAGCAGTAGTAGTAGTGGTGTGGTTATCTGTATGTTTCTGCGCATCTATCTACTGGCTGTAAAAACAAATTTCCTGCAGGACAATTAAGACTATATCTATAGCTATATCTAAATAACAATATTGAACTGATGAGCATTACACAGACTGTTATCACACATGCCATATCAAGTTCTTGATGCAATAATGCAAAGAGTGCAGTATCATATTAGGTCCCCAAATGACCACAGTGCTTTAAACACAACCAAACAGGGGTTTTATAATGGAGCAGAATTCCTGAATATCGGAGCACTGAAGGGACACATTTGCAAAATGTGTTTGTATAGCTCTGGTCACATTCAGATTAACAAGACTGCTCCTGCGTTAATTTTCCTGCACAGTTTCAGTAGATATCTCACTAAACTGGTCGCCCCCATCAGCAATAATTACTGGCAAACTTGTGCTAATTTGTGCTTCTTTTAGTGGATCTGGGCTTAGTGTTTTAAGGTGCTATACAGTAAGTACTATAACAAATTCAGGCAGAATTGTTTGAATTGAATAGAAGCCTTTTTATTGAGAATAACTGTAAATGAGGCTCAGTTTGGCTCTGAAAAAAGGTGGCTCCATTTTAGGAATCGAGGAGGGGAATTGTCACAGAGTTGAATCGATAAGAGAGAATTGTTAAGGAATCGACAATTTTTTTAATATATAAAAAACGAGAGATTACATCTTTAATATTAGATAACACCAACAAAGTCTATGTATATAAGAGGTAGTGTCACAAGTTTACAATGGCAAAGAAAGAAGATAGGAAATTGTCTTTACATTTTATTCGAGGTTGCACAGAACATATTTTGAGTCAGACATACATTTCTAACATTTAATACAGATGGTGTGACGTGAAATTAGAATGGACTCATAGCGGGAGAGTCATTGTTAGATGCCAAGTCTAAATTAATATCATCCATGGGAGTACAGCCAGCATTGTGTGTGTGTGTGTGTGTGTGTGTGTGTGTGTGTGTGGGAGGGTGTTGAAGGCAGTTCTATAACACAGTACCACAATAATGGATTTCATATCAGGACAAAAATTCACATTCTCGAAGAAAACAGCAAACAATACCTTCTCTATCTGCGAGATGTTTAGTAATTGCAGCATAAAAGGTAATTGCATCTGCCACAAGTCCCATGGGGCATGGTGCTTGGTCCCTCAGACTGGCACACATGACAGGTTTCATAGATTACCACTACAGCGTTATGATTCTGACTCACAGAGAGGCCCAACATGATTCAAAGTCGCCATGCTCTGATTAATCTCAGTATAATCCCTGACCATCCATTCAGCTTAAATTCTGGCTAGTGGGAGGATGGAGTTTGTGCATAAGTATCATTATACAGGATTTCTGTTTTCTCTGGTCAGAATCGTAAGTGTTTTTGTTCATAGGATTTTTAAGATTACACTCTCAAACTCACATATGCAAACCCTCGAGTGAAAGCCTTCAATCAATCAGTCAATCAAGTTGCATTTATATAGTGCTTTTCTAGCTGCAACTTGCTCTTGTGAAGCTATCCATGCAGGAAAGTACTCATAATTTCTTTGATGCCAGCTTGTGCTGCAACGGCACATTTGACTGTGGCAGTTCTGAGTCATCGCCCAACCTCGCTGACCAGTGAGAATGAAAGTTCCTCATGCACATACACCAATGCACAGAATGCTAATCATTGCATATACACTGGATTAGGCTGACAAATATATGTGCAAGTACGCCCATACACAGCTGTAGATAATTTTGCATCTAAAAACATGAACAAAAGCTTGCACGAGCACATGCAACCACATGTGTGTGTCCTTATATTTGGCAGGGATCACTGATAATTACTCTAGTCTTTTATCTCTCCTGACAGCCAAATTAGGCATTAGATAGACAGGAATGATGACACAGATGCTTGAGAGCACAGCGGCAGTCTGTACAGAATCCTCTCCCTCCCCTAAACTCAGTATCTCACATCTTCCACTAAACTCCATCGGCCTGCACCTGCCTCTCTCCTCTTTTCTCAGGCTTCACCTAAACCTCCATCATCTCTTTCCAGTCTGCACTACCGTTGCTGTTTCTAATTCCAACCTCCCCATTTCTCCTTCCACTTATCATTAAGGTGCTGTTGACTTTGCTGTCCAATTTTTTCCTCCGACAAGCATTCCTGTGCAGTATGTACCACCAAGTCAGGCAGGAGAGCATATGAATAATAGTCGAAGGTTTACATATGCTTTTACACCTCGGTCAGTGGGTCATGACTTCATCGTATTCCATTTCCTCCTCTTCTTCCATATTTTCCCAGTTTCATGTGAGATAGTGTATTAAATTTGTCAAAATTGATGTTGTTCAACTGGTACTTTGAAACAGTACTTTGAAACCAGCTAGTCATGTCAAACTCAAGAGGCCTTATCTACAGCACCAAACCACAAATAACAATGACACAAAACTTGGGCCGCGCAACTTTGCAATGATGACCATCCATGTCTGCCATATCTATATCAGCCATAACAACTTCTCAGATAGACAATTTTCTCTGTTACGCCGTTTCAGTTTCTCCAGTATTTCAAGATGCAAAGCATTTTTCCATAAGGTGTTTAATTCTTTAATCACTGGTTGCTGTGGTATCAATAATGCAAATCTTTTCAGGAATGTGATTTCTTTGGAAACCTAACTGACAACATGATGTGAATTCTGTGCTTTATCAATTCCACATTCAATTTTACGTCAGTGAGTTAACAGCATCTGTTCAGAGAATGACCCCTGACCCTGAACAAATGAAGCATAAATCATGGAGGTAGCTTTATTAGGTTGCTGGGGATGCACACCTATGGCTGCAAATCATGCAACACACTGGCATCCATTATGCATACAAAATGTTTTAGCCTGGTCAAAAGGAAAGACAGCAGAAGCGCACCACCTTTTTTTTAAGCTAATGAAGCTTTGACCTGTGTGTTCCCAGGCAGAGATGTTGTGTGTGCTTGTGTTTTGACTTAGCGTGATTGTTATTTATTGGGATTCCCTTTCTCTAAAAAAATGCATCTATGAATGTCTTCTCCATCGCTTGTAGTCTGCCAGAATGGCAACTCTGTTAATATCTATAATACAAGTTTGGAAGGAAAATATTAAAAGAAAAAAATACGGAAAAGAACTAATTAATGAAGGTGGATGAGGTAAGCCTTAACCTTGTCCTTACTGACAGGTTTCAGTACTTCCCTTTTGCCAAGTCCCAAGCAGGTCTTTTCTGCGGTGGGTGACGCCCAGAATATAAAATATACCAGTCCTGAATAAATCATAATCAGCATTGGCCTGAATACTGATGCTTAGATTGAGAGAGAATAAGAAAATGGGTAGATAGATGGATAGAGAGAGAGCAAGATAGATAGAGAGCGAGAGAGAGCAAGATAGAGATAGAGAGTGAGAGAGAGAGCAAGATAGATAGAGAGAAAGACAGAGAGTGAGAGAGGAGATGAATCACTTTGGTCTGGGGAAGATTGTTAACTCAACCAGAGTTTCACACTATGCTCAGCTTTATTTTTCCTATTAAGCAACCCCAAACCTCTGAAGGTCTTCTTTCTCCACGTTAAAATGTTTTTCTGTTCCATTTTACTTCATGTGGTAAATGCTTATTCATGGTGCATTCTCTCACATGAGGACATTCAGGGCATAGACAAACCAGAGTCTAATTGAGCATTGCTGTTAAACAGAACAGCATCCAACCACAGGGTGAGCTATGAATAGGATCAGGGCAGGCAGTGTCAGTCTGTCCATAACCTTTACAACAAAGTGGATGTCAGATTACTCCAACTTCTCAGCCCAATTCTCCACCCTTTGGCTGCTGCATGCAGACCATGTTGTGTTGCAAATGGTGTTGTCAGCAGTTCATTACAGAAGAGGCAAAAGTTGCTGCTCCTGCTTCCTCTCATATCTAATACTCCCCGGAGCTGATAGGCAAGATCTAGGGACATCTTAGCACTCTTTTTTTGAGGCTTGTCATATTTCTTATATTGATGCAGCCCTGTTAAAATATGTCCTGCCTCAGGCAGATAAGTACATGATACGCAATCCCTATCATGTAATGTGTTCTTTAGTCTAGGGACTAATACTCATCACTGTAATGGGCATGTGTATAAATCTACTGGATTTCTTTTCTTTTTTCCCCTCTGGACAATGAGAACTACTCATCAATCACTTATGGAAAAAGGTAATTGCTGGTGACAGCATGTGGCAAAAGTTGCTAAATATGTGGCAGATATTGTTTGAAAACCAGTCAAAGAATTGTCTGTCTGGATATTGTAGGACTGGAATAGCCCTCTCTGGCTGGCATCATAAATATAGGCAGGCTATACTGTTAGCAGTAGCTAGAGGGCAAACTATGAGCCATATCTGCTCAGCAAGCCAAAGTGAAGAACAAGACTGTATGCAGGGGGAAAAGGTACTTTGTAGAAGCATTGCGGTAAATGGTCTCTTTTGCAGTAAGTGAGAAACTGCAAAGACGGTAAATGAGGGGGAAAAAAGAATGCAAAGTAATAGGTACTCTATGGGGTGGAATAAATCAAGACAGGGGGATGGGTATAGCTCTGCTGCAGGTACTGAGCTGATGGACTAAGACCAGTAACTCTTCTGCTGCAGTGCAGAGAGCCGTACTAAGGCCAGACTGGAGTAGTGCGACACTGCAGTGAACAAAGTCAGCCGAAACTAGACAGCCTACTACATTTAGAAAAATGAATTATGTAGTATGTATGTATATATGTGAACAGGTTTAAAAAGACATTCAGTGCGTGTTCATTAAGTGTTCCTGAGAAGACCAAAGTGTCAGTTTCTCCTGTTCACCTACGTCCCTCAGGGTGACAGTCTTTTAAGAAAGACCTAGCAAGTGTAATAGCATTAACTTCTCTTCTCTAGTTTCATTCTGAATTAATTTTTTGATCCTGTCGGGACACTAAACCAATATCTGGTCATTAGATGACCAATAAACCAAAAGCGTTTTCTGGGTTGTCGAAAGACTCTTGAGGTGGGGTTCTGCTAGGGCGTGAATCCACCCAGTGAGAGGACTGAAGGAATGCTTTGAGATGTTACTTTGAGACAGATCTAATGGGATTTATCTGTTTAGCATGAGTCCTGCACCTCCTGCTCTCTGTACCCCGCGGTCTCGCTCCCGATCTCTCCACCACTCCCTACTTGCTCAAGGGAACTCTCTTAGCTTCCTGGATTTTCCTCTTACATCTCCTTTTATTTCTCTCTCTTTGCTCCACCTACCCCATCCCCCACCCCCCATCTGTTATCTTCCAGCTGGATCTGTTTCTCACTGCACTGCAGCACTCCTAATAGGAACCAAGGCCGAATGAGTCACTCACTTGCAATCTGCTGTCCTAAAGCCCTGCAGGTGCCAGGACCTCATTGCTTTCCACAGGAATGCACAGAATTACATGTGTATATGCAGACATGAAGCTTCAGAAAAATAAAGGTTGTAAATTGGCATAAATGTGCATATACACACATACACATAAAAATAATATAGCCCTGAATCTTTATTTATCCCCAAAAAGGCATATGCTAAACTTTTCTAGCTGGGTCTAGAATTAAACCAGTAAACAGACAGGCAGACAGACAGACATAGGTAGCTAGATAGATAGATAGATAGATATATACTCAAATTCATCAAGGCAAAACATTATAACTTGTTACAGCATTATAGCTTATTCACTGTATGCAAAATCGTCTGTTTATATACTACGCAAGTTATCTGGGCAGTCCATTCTTTGTAATGACAATAATGCTCAATTCTTCCTAGTGCCAATTAAGTATTCCATACAAATCTAAAAGTCTAGATTCACAGTCCACTCAGCTCCAGAGCTGAATGGGGATGGCAGCTTGTAGTGCTACTTGTGTTTAGTCCACACGTACACGGGTATTTTTGAAAGTGGGGTTTTTCCTCCTTTGTTCTTAAAAAAAATTATATATATATAATATTTGTGTGTATACCCTGTCCACACAAGCACTGTTTAAATGAAAATGCAAAAACACAATGGAAGTGTTGTCAAGGGCATGCCAAATCAACAAGTGGTGATATCACCCTAACTTTAAAGCCTTGTTGGCCAATCAGAAGCCTGAAGAAAAAAAAAGAAGACATTACCAGTAGGCTACCAACAATGGCACATAAAGGAAAGGGGGAATCAGATGTGTGGTCTGACAGCGAAGTGGAATTATTCCTCAATATTACACTTGAATATAAAATAATACAACTTGGTGTGTCATCAGGACAGAGGAAGAAAGACAAGGAGACTTGGTGGTGGAATGAAGACGCACAGCAAAGTTTACAGAGGAACAGGTTGGAAAAGAAGAAGTGGGATAGTCAGAGAGATGAAGAAAGTAGACAGGAGTACAAGGAGATGCAGCATAAAGCAAAGAGAGGTGGCAAAGACAAAGGAAAAGGTGTATGGTGAGTTGTATGAGAGGTTAGACACTAAGGAAGGAGGAAAGGACTTGGACCGATTGGCTAGACAGAGGGAGTGACCTGGGAAGAATGTGCAGCAAGTTAGGGCGATTAAGGATAGAGATGGAAATGTGCTGACAAGTGAGGAAAGTGTGCCGAGAAGGTGGGAGGAGTACTTTGAGGGGCTGATGAATGAAGAAAATGAGAGAGAGAGAAGTTTGGGTGATGTGGGGATAGTGAATCAGTAAGCGTGGTGGATTAGCAAGGAAGAAGTGAGGGCAACTATGAAGAGGATGAAGAGTGGAAAGGCAGTTGGTCCAGATCATATACCTGTGGAGGCATGGAGATGTTTAGGAGAGATGGCAGTGGAGTTTTTAACTAGATTGTTTAACCCAATCTTGGAAAGTGAGAGGATACCTGAGGAGTGGAGAAGAAGCATACTGGTACCGATTTTCAAGCATAAGGGCGATGTGCAGAACTGTAGCAACTACAGAGGTATAAAGTTGATCAGCCACAGCATGAAGATATGGGAAAGAGTAATAGAAGCTAGGTTAAGAGGAGAGGTGACGATTAGTGAGCAGCAGTATGGTTTCATGCCATGAAAGAGCACTACAGATGCGATGTTTGCTTTGAGAATGTTGATTGAGAAGTATAGAGAAGGCCAGAAGGCATTACATTGTGTGTCTTTGTGGATTTAGAGAAAGCATATGACAGGGTGCCGAGAGAGGAAGTGTGGTATTGTATGAGGAAGCCGGGAGTTGCAGAGAAGTATGTAGGAGTGGTGGAGGATATTTATGAGGACAGTGTGACAATGGTGAGGTGTGTGGTTGGAATGACAGATGGGTTCAAGGTGGAGGTCGGATTACATCAAGGATCGGCTCTGAGCCCTTTTTGTTTGCAATGGTGATGGACAGGTTGACGGACGAGATCAGGCAGGAGTCTCCGTGGACTATGATGTTTACGGATGACATTGTGATCTGTAGGGTGGAGAAGCTTGTCAGGAGTGATTTGCAACAGAAGGGTACCAGCAAGAGTTAAAGGGGAGGTTTACAAGATGGTTGTGAGACCAGCTATGTTATATGGTTTGGACACAGTGGCACTGACGAAAAGACAGAAGGCGGAGCTGGGGGGTGGCAGAGTTGAAGATGCCAAGATATTTCATTGGGAGTGACGAAGGAGGACAGGACTAGTATAGAAGGACAGCTCAGGTTGGACGGTTTGGAAACAAAGCAAGAGAGGCAAGATTGAGATGGACCGCACGTTGGCCAGGGTGGCCGATGGCTCAGGAACAGACTGCACGTCGGCGAAGATGGCCAACGGCTTGGAAACAGACTGACCATTCTGGAACAGGAAGGCGCTGGGCAGCCGAGACTCAGGGGCGCTGGGCCGCATTAGGATGACAGGTCGGCTGAGGTGGCTGGCGGAACAGGAACAAGTAGAAGGCGCCGGCCGGTGGTAGTCGGACAGGACATTGGCCGGCTGCCAGGAAACATGGGGCCGGCGGAAACTACGGGGACCCCCCGGCTAGGCGGGTTCCCCAGAGTTGGTTTAGAGCTGGGCCGGCTCGACACCAGACACAGGCTTGGACCAAGGCCTACGTCATCCCCAAAACACAGAACCATCCTCTGGGTCCACAGTTGGTCGGATCGTACCGTCACAGCGAGAGCAGGGAGTCACTCAAATGCAGACAGCAAGGACAGGCTGGGCTTGAACAAAGCTTTAATAAGGCAAATGAACTTACATTAAAGGAACAGACGTCAGGTACAGACAGCAGGAAAAACTCGGAACGTGGCATATCCGGCGACCAAGAGTCTTTGTGAGTGTCTCTGTGAATATCTCTGTGAGTATGCGAGACGGTCCGACAAGGAGCCTGAGAAACCACGGGGAGTATATATACCTGGGGTGATGGTGGTGGTGGGGGTGGGGGGTGGTGGCAATCAGGGAGATTGGGGGCAGGTGGGCAGGACAGGGCAGGAACTGTACCGCCAATCGGAGGAAGGGGCGGGAGATTGGGCACGGGTGCGCAGGACGGGGCAGGAACCGGACAGGCAATCGGAGAAAGGGGAGGGAGATTGGACGCAGGTGCGCAGGAACTGCACAGCCAATGGGAGAAGAGAACAGGTGCGTGAAGCCGGGCAATCAGGGTCACGCAAGCACACGGGCGCAGGTGAACTGAAACACCAAGCCAGGGATGGGGATGGGCAAGCCTCGATGACCCAGATCACACACCCATGACAGAAACGATGTGCTTTGTTGTTGCCCATTTTGTGCTGGATTTAAAAATATTGAAGTTTCATTGTCATCCGTCACATCAATAGAAAAAAAAACACTGCAAAATTAAAATGTATTTGAGAGCAACCAGTAGTAGTACGAGGACATCATTGATGCCACCAGTCTTCTTATTATGGGGCAGTGTTGAGTAATGGGTGATATATCGAAATATTATACCTTACAGGGCACCAGTGACAAATTCCATTTTCACATCATTAACAAGGTTGAAGGCTACAAACCAGATATCACTAGTGGATTTTGCCTCAAGAGAGCAATGTCCTCAAATGGGGTTTTCCCCCCAGTTTTGACATGTTATTAAGTGCATCTTCTATCATTTAAAAAAAGCATTTAAATTCTTTAAGATTGAGTGTGTATATTAATGTCAATGTTTGCCACTGTGATCCATATAATGTAGTATTTATCTATTCTTAAACTCCAACTTGGCATGAGAGGGGTTTTAATCCACAACACAAAAAATGTCAACACAATGAAGCATGCTCGTGTCACATATTCATAACCACTTACAAGATAATATGACAACCAAATTCATTCATCACACAGAGCAGTAATGTGGAAAGTACTGCACATTCACAAATAATGACTATGATGCATAACTTTAACCTCTGCGTTGACCTTTCATCCACTCGTTGGCATTACAATCCACCCGTAATGTCTCCTCCATCTTGAGGTAAGAGACTACAACAGCCTTAAAGCACTGTTATGACTGTGACTGTTCCCAGTTCTGTCACTCATCTTAACTTTTTATTTTTTATTTTTATTTTTTGGGATTTTTCCCCCATTTTCTCTCCAATTGTATTTGGCCAATTATCACAGTCTTCCAAGCCGTCCCGGTCACTGCTCCACCCCCTCTGCTGATCTGGGTAGGGCTGCAGACTACCACATGCCTCCTCCGATACATGTGGAGTCGCCAGCCACTTTTCACCTGACAGTGGAAGATTTTAACTATCATGGCAAGAGTGTTTATTGAAATACAAGTGTGCTTTATCTGCTGTAAAAGCAGTGTATCTCTCTCACTTAATCAATATTAATAAACATAACCCCAGATTTCTCTTTGACACTGTATCTAAACTTACTAAAAAGCAGCCGTTTATTAGCTGCTTGCCATCCATGGTCCATGAATTTCTAGACTTTTTCTGCAACAAGGTTGATGAGATCATAACAAAATTAGTTCTTCAACTCCAGCTACTCCTGCAGACCCTGTCTTACTAAATTCATATCTATACAATGAGTCACCGATAGTCCCTGTTATTACAGCTTTTGAGACTATCGCTCGTGATACTTTGACTAAGCTTGTGTCAGCTTCTAAACCATCTACTTGCCTACTTGCCCCCTTACCAGCAAAACTTTTTAAAGACCTCTGGCTTTTCTGGGACCTACAATACTAGACATTGCTAATTTATCACTTACTACTGGTACTGTTCTCAGAAGTTTTAAGACAGCTGTGATTAAACCTCTACTTCAAAAACCACACCTTGATCCAGGGTCTCTTAATAACTATCAACCAGTCTCTAATCTTCCATTCTTTTCTAAAGTACTAGAGAGAGTTGTGTATCAACAACTTTTGACCCATATAGAAGAGAACCATCTATAGGAACCTTTTCAATTGGCTTTCAGCTATGGAATCTGCTTCCACTCCTGTGCTTCTACTACTGGACCTCAGTGCAGCCTTTGACACCATTGATTACTGTATACTCTTAGACAGATTAAATTGTAATTTCAGTGTCTCTGTCTTAGCTCTCTCTTGGCTTAAGTCCTACTTATCTGGAAGAACACATTGTGTCTACTATAGTAATATTACATCAACATTCTCTGACGTTAAATATGGTGTACCTTAGGGCTCAGTTCTCAGCCCTCTACTTTTCTCTCTTTATAGGTCACCTCTTGGCCAAATTATATGCAGTTATAGAATAAATTTTCATTGCTATGTTGATGATACTCAGCCGTATGTGCCTATAAGGGCTGATGATCATACTCAAATGACAAATTTAGAGGCCTGCTTGGCTGCTGTGCAAAGTTGGATGTCACTAAACTTTCTGCTTTTAAATTCGGCTAAAACCGAGATGCTGGTCATTGGCCCTGCTAGACACAGACACCAATTTGATCAAGTAATGATAACAATCAACATCTCTGTGATTTTACAAAGTGTGGCAGCCAAAAATATTGGTGTTACATTTGAGCCCAGCCTTCCTTTTGATAAGTACATTAAAGAAATCACCAAGACTGCCTTTTTCACTTACGTAACATAGCTTAAATTCGGTCTTTTCTATCAATGGCTGACGCAGAGACTCTAATACATGCATTTATTTCAACCAGACTTGATTACTGTAATGTTCTGTTTTCAGGTCTGCCTCATTCTAGTACTAAAAGTCTTCAGATGGTTCAGCAGCTGGAATCCTAACTAAATCTAGGAAATTTTACCATATTACACCAATTCTTGCCTCCCTTCATTGGCTTCCTATCCATGTTAGATCAGAATACAAGGTGTTTCTGCTGACTTATACAATCCTAAATGGGCTTTCCCCATCTTACCTGTCTGAGCTCCTTAAACCATGCATTCCACCTCGAGCTCTTTGCTCTCAAAATACAGGGCTCCTGTGTTTACCCAAAGTTAAAAAGAAGTCGTCTGGTGGCAGGGCCTTTTCCTATCGGGCCCTGTTCTTGTGGAATAACTTGCCTGCTGCCATCACACAAGCAGAGTCTGCTAAGTCCTTTAAATCCAAACTTAAAACTCATCTTTTTGCCTTAGCCTACAATTAGTTGCCTTTGAGTTGAGTGCTTCACAACCTGTACTGCATGACTGGTCAGTTTCTGTCTCAATGAATTTACCAAGCACTGTTCCGCCAACGAGATTATAGTGTATAGATTATTGTCTATTGCAAACTGTTCTCTTCGCTCACGTATTTTATCTCTCTGAATGAAGTTTTCTCTTTTCTCTTTTGCTCTGTGTAAATGGTGTCATGCGAGTCTCCCCTGTGTGCACGTGCAGTCTGTCCTCCTCCCAGGTCTCCGTGGTGATGGTGGTCACCACCTGGAATGATGAGGCGCTTCAGGAAATATTTTTAAATGGCCTTAGTGAACTAGTGAAGGATTAGGAGTGAAAGAGTTAGCTGCTGGGGATGATTCTTCTGACCTTGATTTTTTTTATTTCCCTGGCCATCAGACTGGATAATCGCCTTCACGAGCAATGTAGGGAAGGGGTTAGCCATCAGCCACCCCAGGCCACATCTTGCTCCTTCCCTCCACCTCTTGCGAGGACCGGCCCAGACCCCTCCACTGGCTCTTGTGTTTTCCCAGCTTCAATGCCCCCACTTCTCAGGGAGAAGAACCCATGCAGTTGGGTCGAGCCCACCTCTTGCCTACTGAACATCGCCAGAGGATGGAGGCTGGAGAGTGCATCTACTCTGGTCAAGCTGGCCATATCCTTGCTGCTGGCCCCCGCTGGCTCGCCAGTTACAGTGGGGGCTCTGGTGAGCCGTACTACTTCTCCTTCAGTCCCCTGATCCACAATGCAGCCAGAGGCCATGCTGTGTTGGCACAAATTGTCCCTGCCACTGCTTGCCTTAGTGGACTCCAGAGCTGATGAGTTTCCTGGACATTAGTCTAGCCAAACAAGCTGATATTGTCAGTGAACCTTTAGTTTCTCCCCTTAATGCTAATGTTCTCAACGGCAAGCTGCTCACCCAGGTAACTCATCATACCAAACCCCTGCAGCTTATCGTGTCCAGTAACCATTGTGAGAACATCCAGGTTCAACTTATCCCTTCTCCTCAAGTCCTAGTGACAAGTTAGTCAGCTGGAGCTCCTTCTATCACTCCTCGTGCCTGCAGTTGTTCTCTCTGTCTATCATGACTTGGGCAAAGCTTTCAGTAAACAGCATGTTCTCTCTCCCCCTCCTCATCGCCCATATGACTGCGTCATCAACCTCCTCCTTGGAGCCCCTCTGCCCTCCAGTCACCTATATAACGTTCCCTGTCTGAGAGGGAGGCTATGGAAAAATACATTTATGACTCCCTGGTAGCTGGCTTAATCCACCCCTCTTCACCCGTAGGAGCCAGGTTCTTCTTCATAGCTAAGAAAGAAGTCATATCACCCTTGTATCAATTACCGCAGGCTCAATAACATTGCCATCAAAAATAAGTATCATCTGCCCCAGATCAGCTCAGATTTAGATCCCCTTCGTGGAGCCACGATATTCTCAAAACTGGATCTCAGGAATGCCTATCACCTGGTCAGAATCAGAGAAAGAGACAAATGGCTTTTAAGACACTACGAGGCCACATAGAGTACCTCATCATGCTGTTCGGTATGACCAACGCCCAAGCCATGTTCCAAGCCCTGGTCAATGACATCCTCCATGATTTCCTCAACCGGTCAGACTTCGTTTACCTTGACGACATACTGATCTTCTCCCGAACCACCAAGGAACATATTCAACATGTGTGACAAGTCCTCCAGTGCCTACTGGACAACAAACGTTTCACCAGGGTGGAAAAATGTGAGTTCCACGCCATCTCGGCCCTCTTCCTGAGTTACATCAGTGAGAATGGGAAAGTGGAACAGATGGATAAGATCCGGGTGGTGGCAGAGTGCCCCAAACCCACCTCGGTGAAACAGCTCCAGCAGTTCTTTGGCATCGCCAACTTCTACTGCAGTTCATCAGAGACTACAGCTGAGTGGCCACATCCCTCAACCCAACTTACCTCACCCAGTTCTCCCTACTCTTGGACCCCAGAGGCTGATGCAGGCTTTTCAGAACTGAAGGAACAGTTCACATCCGCACCCGTCCTCTTCCACCCCGTTATGACAGTTGTGGAGGTTGATGCCTCCAACTCCGGTGTAGGGGCAGTTCTTTCCCAGCGTTTGGCTACCAACACGAAGCTCCATCCTTGTGCCTTCTTTTTCCCGCCATCTGACCCCTGCTGAGTGAAATTATGACGTTGGAAATCGGGAGCTGATGGCTATAAAACTCACCCTGGAGGAATGGAGTCACTGACGTGAGGGAGCCAAACACCCATTCATTGTACCGACAGACAAAAAGAACCTCGCCTACATTCAGACAGCGAAATGCGTCAATTCATGCCCGGCTCGGTGGGCATTGTTTTGCCAAACATATAATCTATGGTTTTACCACCAATCACTGCTTTAAAAGAAACTTCGGCTTCAGACTCGATGGCCGGTGTCACAGCATCCAATGGAGTCTAATGATTTCGGGGGCTTCAGTTTCACTACCTGACATTCATCGAGAAAAAGAAACATTTCATCGGGAAAAATGGAGAAGACTGAGGATCCCAAAAGTCCCTCTCTCTCTCTGGTAACCTCAATTTCCCTCCCTCTTCTTTGGAATACTTTTTATGGAACGTATTTATGTCTTCTTGCTGACCGAACACTTTTCACATCACCCAGAGGAAATGTGTTCTCTGCAGACAAATTTCATTGCTTCAGACATCTTAATGATGTTCAGATCCAAAGAAACAACTGGCCACGATATCAATACGTGGCCGGTTAAGGAAGGATTAAATAAACCAAGGCAGGATCTTGAAGCATTAAGTGGATGCACTCTCAAGTGAACACTATAAGAAGCAACTCTAAAGGCATATGTAAATCATCATGGGACATATCTATGCTTCAAGTGGAATACAATGGTAATGGCATCGCTACCACCTCTCCTTTCAACTCACCAGCACGTTTGCATGTGTCTTCATGAATATGGGTACATACATACATGCCTACATACACTATGTCGCTCTCAGTGGGAACAGGGCTTGCATAAATGAAGTCTTGCTTTCACATGACTCATTGGACTCATAATAGGTGTTGCTGAAGGTAAAGATGGCCGATGAAGAGCACATAGTCTTTACTGTCCACAATATGAGACCAAGGCATAGGCTTGTTTGAAGATAAGGAAAGAAGAGGTGGGTTTCAGGCTATGATTCTCTCCTTATCAGAAAACTGGTAATTAAAAAAAAGACCATGTTATCATATATGGGATGAGGTTTATGCAGAACAATACAACTTAATTACTCAGGCCAAAGAGTGAGACAAGGTAATAGATTGCCTGTTAGAAAAAAAAATCATCTGGTGGACCTACTGGGTTTAACCTTCACGCCAAATGCCTCCCCTTTTGGTATAATAGCCATTATTAGTGCGCTTCACCGAGCTTCAGTGCCCTTGAGTGAGGGGGAAAGGTGTTATTATGTGTTTGTGTGCACGTGTGTGCGTGTATCAAAGAATTATGTGAGTGAGTACTAAATGACTCAGTGATGATGTATGTATATGTGAGAAGGTGATACGGAGGCTGTGATTGTGCATCCTTGTGAGAGTTTGCAAAGTTGTTTGTTGAGATTCATAAAATCCTAGTGATGCCATGCCATTCTTCTTTCTATGGACCATCTTGCCCTGCAGAGGAATGCTCTGTAATGCCGAAAGAAAGAGTTGAAAGTCCTTCACACAACAAAACAGAAAATATCTATCCCCAAACATCTACCCTAGTGCATTGGGGTAAATGTGGAATTTTAAGACATGATATATGACAATATATACAAAACCACTCTGCTGTTAGCATGGCTCCATTTATTCAAAACTGGAAAGGAATTTGATAAAGTGGTCCTGGGGTACAGACAAGAGAAGGGAGGACTTCAGAGATGGTTTGCTCTGAGTCTGGTGCTCATGGAATGACAAGGGAACAAAATACAAAGATCTATAATTGTGTGTGTGTGTGTGTGTGTGTGTGTGTGTGTGTGTGTGTGTGTGTGTGTGTGTATATATATATATATATATATATATATATATATATATATATATATATATATATATATATATACGAATATCCTCAGAGAGGAAATTCTGGTTACACTTTATTTTAGGGGGTCGGAAATTACCTGGTAATTTCCTAGCAATGAGGTGGTAATTATCATGTAATTTCTTAGAAATAAAGTTGAAATTACCTTGTAATTTGTGTTACGGTTAGGTTAGGTTAGGTTAGGGTTAGGGTTAGCTGTAAAGTTACCTGTAAAAACTACCACCTTATTACTAGGAAATAACAAGGTAATTTCAACCTTATTTCTAAGAAATCACGTGATAATTACCACCTTATTACTAGGAAATTACTAGGTAATTTCCGACCCCCTAAAATAAAGTGTTAGTGAAGTTCTTTTTCATCATTGGTGCAAGTCCCACCGTAACACGTACAAACTGACAGACACAGCAAGTCAGACATTACACTGTACTAAAGCAGTATATATGAACTAACAGTGATATGACACAGTAAATCAGACGTTACACAATACACATAAGACAAAGACATGGTGACAGAGACATAAGAATGTACATGGATAGGAGAGGGGACAAAGATTTAATCAAATTGGGCGGTGCTGCACATGGGAATCTTTTATCTAAGACTAAGCGAGGAGGAGGGTGAAGTGCTGATGAAGTGGCTGCTCTGGGTCATGTCCAAATATATGTACTTTTATGTGTAAAAGTTGTGTAAAACCTTTAGATTTAAATGCACGGGTACACATATATGACTGCATGTTCATACATAAACACGTGTGCATGTATGACCACAAACATAATAGACAAACAAACGGGTGCATCTGAGAATGTGAAGACAGCTCAGGTCTCAGATGACAGACTCGTCCTCTCAGGTAAGGGACACTACTGGGGACATCGCTTACTGCAGAATTTAAACACCCTGGTAGCTGACATAGCGCCCTCTTTGGACCATTGGTTCACACTACAGTCTTGTGTAAAACCACGTTTATTTTATGTTAATTGCGTTCATGCCCTTATTTAGACACACGTTGGGATCTATATATGGGGATCTATGTATTTTACAGACCTTTATGAGTTAGCCCTGGTGTTCAAGAATCTATGTGTAGAAACTCTGGTGATGGCTTCATTCTTCTGTGTCCGTCTCTCACATGTCTTGACAGTTTAAATAAAGTTACAATACAATAATACACTGCATTGCATCATCATCAGCATGTTGGACCACAAATCAGTAATAATGCAGATTAAAAGATACCAGTTTTGATGTCTGCGTAGAAGCAGATCTTCACGTTAGTGACAAAATTGCCATATTATTGGTGACCTTACCGGTGTGTGCTCTTAAAGATGATGGATGATAAAAAACATGCCTAGGTGACTAATAATAATAATAATAATAATAATCTTGGCGCTTTGGCGACCAAGGCTTGAGAGACAAGCAGTCACAGAGAAATATAAAAAAATAGGGGGAAAAGAAATACACTCATGTGTCAGAGATAAGCTGCAGCAGCGTGACTCAGAGAGATTGTGAACCTCCTGTTGTGTGGAGTTGGGGGTTAAAACATGTGTCACTCAACCCAAAATAGACCACCACCAAGTCCTCTACCCATCCTTAATCAACAACATGCCACAATTATGTGTTAGTGAATGACTAATAAGTGCACAGACTTTAACCATGACCATTCCAGTAGCATTCTGGGTGACAGTGGCTCAGGAGGTAGAACGGGTCGTCTGGTAACTGGAGGGTTGCCAGTTCGATCCTCAGCTCCTCCTTGCAAAAATATCGGGATGTCCTTGAGCAAGACACCTAACCCCTAATGACACCCGGTGAGCTGGTTGTTACCTTGCATGGCTGAAACCGCCGTCGGTGTGTGAGTGTATGTGTGCAAGACATGTCGATGGAACTGACTGTGTGCCGGACCTCTACAACGTGTTCCCACCTTAGCTCGTGCATAATCTCATATCATTTCATGACACCTGAGGTGACGTATGATGACTGAAATGAAAGCAATCAATGCAACGTAAACTCTCACTGTATGCATACTAGCAAGGGGATTTTAGACTGTAGCCTTTAGAGGGCGAGGAGGTCATAATAGTGCCCTGATGGATTTCCACCAAGGGGCTTACAACAGTGACAGAACATTAGGGCCGATATGTGCAATGGGGTTCCCACTGTAGCTGCAAAAGAAGCTTATTAAATCGTGCTTCCTGTAAGAACTGCACTACTCTCATCAGCGCACGGGCCACGAGTTGTCTAGTTTCCGGTGGCGGGTGCGGAATGTCATCTGAAGGGTAGGGGAACTGAATCCATCACCAACACCACACTTTCATACCATCTGTCTTTCTAGGGCTGACACTGAACATTGTGATGATATTGCAACGATCTATGACTAATTTGCAACGATTTGCCATTGGTTAAAAAAAATCAGCTGGCATTACGGAAAAAAAAGCAATGAATGAACGTGAGTACCTGTTTACACGGATAAAAACATATTCAATGGCGCATTACTGCACCACGCAGGTCGGCATCAAACGACGTGAATCCAGGATCGTGCGTATGAAGGAACAACACACTCACAGATGACAAGATTTCACACAACGTTCCCCGAAATAGCGGTGCTTGTAAGGTCAATAATTTGCACCATCGCCGTCAGGCTCCTAACCCAGCGATGCAAACTGAGGTTGATTTGCTCCTATCAGGCGCAGTTACTGCAATGCCGCTCAAACGCTCTCCAATTACACGATTTAATTATTTATTTATTTTAGCACGGAGAGCCCGTCGTGCCGTAAACAACCAAAAAACCCGAAGCGTTTTCTTACCTGGGTGGCTTTGTGGAATTGTTTCTTGAGCCCCGCTACAGACATGGCTTCTACACGGTGTTTCTAGCTGGGGTGGGAGGGGGGGAACAAAACCCACGGAACGGTGTTGATGTTTTGGGGGGAATTCGGTCCTGCTTGTGTGTGATGTGATAGTGCAGCCAACGCGAACCCCCTACGCTACCTATGTTGTTGGTATAACTAAAAAAAAGATGTCCTTTGAGCCGGGGCTGAGTAAAGCCGTGACGCGGGCTCGCCAATGTCAACCCCGCGTGTCTAAACGCCGGTGACGTAGCGCCGCGGTGGCCAATCGCGCCGAGGCAGCCGCCTTCCTGCCGCGCTGTGACCGACTTTAATGGCCGGCGCGGTAAGACGTGCCAGAGAAGTCGCTCGTAATCACGCCATTTTAATTGAAGAGACTGCGGGTGACAGGTTACGAAGGCCGCTAAATCGGGACGCGGCGGGACAGGACAGGGTACGGCCAAGTACCGAGAAAGCTCTCACGCCGCAGGATATTACGTCACGATTATCCCCCCAATCTGACTTTAACACCGAGACGTGTCGTGTCGTGTCCCACGTAACGGGATGTATTTTATCGTAAACTACGAGGGCTGGATTCGTTAGGTAGGATGGGGGGAGTCGTGCACTCAGGGCCACGTCATATACCCGTATGCGTGTGTACTGTCGTTTCAGCACCACGGAGAGTGCCCGTCAGTGGCGCTCCAGCTTTCCCGCCACGGTGTTTCAGCAAACAGGAAGCTGTAGATGATTTCTCCAAAATATCCCTTAAAAAGAAAACAAGCAAAACAACAAACATGTTTTCTGCGGATTTTTTGCCTCATACGAATCTGGGGATGGGGTGTCTTACGATGCACAGACTGTCATGTGATCTGTAAAGCCCCCTGGGACTCTCTCTCTCTCTCTCTCTCTCTCTCTCTCTCTCTCTCTCTCTCTCTCTCTCTCTCTCTCTCTCTCTCTATACACACACACACACACACACACAATTTATGGTTCCACATATAAATTTGATTGACTCTGACCGAGACCCAAACACGGTAAAATCACAATAGAGCACGGGTTTTATTAGCCTTTATCTTACATCCAAAAATCGTGGCTATTTGCCTCTGTTGTGGTTTGTAATCAACACAGATGTTAGCCGCCGCACTCCAACGTTTCATTACCATGTTTAGGGAGTAGTAATGCCGGACCGAGGCTACCTAATCCGGCCATCCCGTCATCCAAGACCCAGTCGGTCTCTACCACTAAGCGATCCGCAGCCATTAAAAATTAAATCTCGAAGGAGACACCTGCACACGGCTTTGCGGTTCAGCCTCTTGACAGATGGTTAGTGGGTAGCGGTATTACGGTATTACAGTGGGAGACACGTGCCATATGGCAGCTATCACGACAATAAGGACTGCGGCACAGAGTAACACCTATGTGGGCTTGTAAGACCAGATAAAATGTGGTGGTGGCGGCTTTGGCACACAGTGTGCCATCCGTATATGTTGAAAATCTACTACTACTACTTTCGGCTGCTCCCGTTAGGGGTCGCCACAGCGGATCATCCGTTTCCATTTCTTCCTGTCTTCTGCGTCTTCCTCTGTCACACCAGCCACCTGCATGTCTTCCCTCACCACATCCATAAACCTCCTCTTTGGCCTTCCTCTTCTCCTCTTCCCTGGCAGCTCCATATTCAGCATCCTTCTCCCAATATACTCAGCATCTCTCCTCCACACATGTCCAAGCCATCTCAATCTTGCCTCTCTTGCTTTGTCTCCAAACCGTCCAACCTGAGCGGTCCCTCTAATATAATCGTTCCTAATCCTGTCCTTCTTCGTTACTCCCAGTGAAAATCTTAGCATCTTCAACTCTGCCACCTCCAGCTCCGCCTCCTGTCTTTTCGTCAGTGCCAATGTCTCCAAACCATATAACATAGCTGGTCTCACAACCATCTTGTAAACTTTCCCTTTAACTCTTGCTGGTACCCTTCTGTCGCAAATCACTCCTGACACTCTTCTCCACCCACTCCAACCTGTCTGCACTCTCTTTTTCACCTCTCTACTGCACTCCCCGTTACTTTGGACAGTTGACCCCAAGTATTTAAACTCAGATGTCTTTGTCACCTCCACTCCTTGCATCCTGACCATTCCACTGTCCTCTCTCTCATTCACGCATAGGTATTCCGTCTTGCTCCTACTGACTTTCATTCCTCTTCTCTCCAGTGCATACCTCCACCTCTCCAGGCTCTCCTCAACCTGCACCCTACTCTCGCTACAGATCACAATGTCATCCGCGAACATCATCGTCCATGGAGACTCCTGCCTGATCTTGTCCGTCAACCTGTCCATCACCATTGCAAACAAGAAAGGGCTAAGAGCCGATCCTTGATGTAATCCCACCTCCACCTTGAACCCATCCGTCATTCCAACCGCACACCTCACCATTGTCACACTTCCCTCATACGTGTCCTGCACCACTCCTACATACTTCTCTGCAACTCCTGACTTCCTCATACAATACCACACCTCCTCTCTCGGTACTCTGTCATAAGCTTTCTCTAAATCTACAAAGACACAGTGCAACTCTTTCTGGCCTTCTCTATACTTCTCAATCAACATTCTCAAAGCAAACATCGCATCTGTGGTGCTCTTTCGTGGCATGAAACCATACTGCTGCTCGCTGATCGTCACCTCTCCTCTTAACCTAGCTTCTATTACTCTTTCCCAAATCTTCATGCTGTGGCTGATCAACTTTATACCTCTGTAGTTGTTACAGTTCTGCACATCGCCCTTGTTCTTGAAAATCGGTACCAGTATGCTTCTTCTCCACTCCTCAGGCATCCTCTCACTTTCCAGGATTGTGTTAAACAATCTAGTTAGAAACTCCACTGCCATCTCTCCTAAACATCTCCATGCCTCCACAGGTATGTCATCAGGACCAACTGCCTTTCCATTCTTCATCCTCTTCATAGCTGCCCTCACTTCCTCCTTGCTAATCCGCTGAACTTCCTGATTCACTATCCCTACATCATCCAACCTTCTCTCTCTCTCATTTTCTTCATTCATCAGCCCCTCAAAGTACTCCTTCCACCTTCTTAGCACACTCTCCTCGCTTGTCAGCACATTTCCATCTCTATCCTTGATCGCCCTAACTTGCTGCACATCCTTTGCAGCTTGGTCCCTCTGTCTAGCCAATCGGTACAAGTCCTTTTCTCCTTCCTTAGTGTCTAATCTGTCATACAACTCACCATACGCCTTTTCCTTTGCCTTTGCCACCTCTCTCTTTGCTTTACGCTGCATCTCCTTGTACTCCTGTCTACTTTCTTCATCTCTCTGACTATCCCACTTCTTCTTTGCCAACCTTTTCCTCTGTATAATTTGCTGTACTTCCTCATTCCACCACCAAGTCTCCTTGTCTTCCTTCCTCTGTCCTGATGACACACCAAGTACCTTCCTAGCTGTCTCCCTCACTATTTCTGCAGTGGTTTTCCAGCCATCTGGCAACTCTTCACTACCACCCAGTGCCTGTCTTAACTCCTGCCTGAACTCCACACAACAGTCTTCCTTCTTCAACTTCCACCATTTGATCTTCGGCTGTGTCTTCACTCGCTTCCTCTTCTTGGTCTCCAAAGTCATCCTACAGACCACCATCCGATGCTGCCTGGCTACGCTCTCCCCTGTCACCACCTTGCAGTCTCCAATCCCTTTTAGATGGTGCCTTCTACATAAGATATAGTCCACCTGTGTGCACTTTCCTCCACTCTTGTACGTCACCCTGTGTTCCTCCCTCTTCTTGAAATATGTATTCACCACAGCCATTTCCATCCTTTTCGCAAAATCGACCACCATCTGTCCTTCCACATTTCTCTTCTTGACTCCATACTTTCCCATCACCTCCTCATCACCTCTGTTCCCTTCACCAACATGTCCATTGAAGTCCGCTCCAATCACCACTCTCTCCTCCTTGGGTACCCTCTCCACCATGTCGTCCAACTCATTCCAGAATTCTTCTTTTTCATCCATCTCACACCCAACTTGCGGGACATATGCGCTGATAACATTCAGCAATAAACCTTCAATTTCCAGCTTCATACTCATCACTCTGTCTGACACTCTCTTCACCTCCAGCACGCTCTTGACATACTCTTCCTTCAGAATTACCCCTACCCCATTTCTCCTCCCATTCACACCATGGTAGAAGAGTTTGAAGCCACCTCCGATACTCCTGGCCTTACTCCCCTTCCACCTGGTCTCTTGCACACACAGTATGCCTACCTTTCTTCTTTCCATCATGTCAGCCAGCTCTCTACCTTTACCAGTCATAGTGCCAACATTCAAAGTTCCAACTCTCACCTCCACATGCCTACCCTTCCTCCTCTCTAGCTGCCTCTGGACATGCTTTCCTCCTCTCCTTCTCCTTCGCCCAACAGTAGCATAGTTTCCACCGACACCCTGCTGGTTAACAGTACCGGTGGCGGTCGTTGGTAACCCGGGCCTCGACCGATCCGGTATGTAAGTCTTATTTATGATCCGCATATTTCATTTGGCAAAGATTTTACGCCGGATGCCCTTCCTGACGCAACCCTTCCCATTTGTCCGGGCTTGGGACCGGCACTAAGGATGCACTGGCTTGTGCATCCTCAGTGGCTGGGTTCCGTATATGTTGAAAATGAACAAGCTAAATGTTAGAATGAACACTATGGTGGTGGTGGTGGTAGTGGTGGGGGGGTTGTGGTGGGGGAGGGGGTTACATCCATGGGTTGCCCACGCAAAAAAAGTGGCGTTTACCCTCAGCTGATTTGTAAGGAGACCTCGCTCGCGCTGCTGTGCAAATACAGATCGGAGTCGCTTTTACAGTCGCGATGCTTTACGGTTGTTACCAATACTGCTGCAAATCACATCCTTATATGCAGGCAGTTCGCCATGAAAGAAAAAAGAAAAGCATTTCTTGTCAATGGAAATACATGTTTAACGTTGTCGTCATATTATTGCATGTGAAGCACAGTAGCTGTATTAAAGACCATTATTTACCCTGCTCCTTTAACAACAGTCCCAAACCACATTGTTTGTTTTTATAACCCTGCTATTCACCAGGTGATCAGAGGAACAATGGTTTTGTGATACAGTCATCTAGGGCTGTGGTTGGGAAGGTGCGCATACATGTACGAATGACTCATCCCCAGGCTACACTACGGGTTACTGAATGCAAAAGCAGATTATTACTCGGTATAAAGGGGTGGCGTGACTAAAACCAGCCTGACTACATCAAGTATACCACATTATTACCACGTGTAAACGTTTGGTCTTTCAGCAATGATGAGTTTATATGCAATGGGAGTAGCTAAGATATATAGCTTTATGTGTGTGTGTGTGTATATATATATATATATACTGGAGTCACACAACCATTGCACACATACTACTTAGATGCAGCGAATTCTGAAAAGCTTGCATGCCACTTAAATATCATCTTAAGCTGTAAAATCATCATGGTGAAAATAGTGACAAGTCTTTCAGGCTTAAGAGGAGTGTAGGTTGATAATGACGCAGCATGTTTATCTCCAACTGGTTATATTGGGTGCATTTTCTTTAGTAGGCTATATAAGCGATATGTTCTTTGTTGTGGTTGCTGATGGTTTCCCCCCAGTGATTTCCATTTGTTATATTCCGATTAATTTTGTCGTCTTTGCTGCAGCAATGACCAATTTCCCCCCATTTCTCATTACATTTTTATTTGACAAAGGCGAAATACTGACGAGAGAATAAGAAAAACATTGTCAATGTCGCCATCTCGTGGACAAATATACAACGTGCATTTTAAAAGAGCCGGAAGTAAGCCGAGTCGCTCGAGAGAGAGAGAGAGAGATATCTCCCGTTTGAAATGTCCTTTTTTTTACATCACTCTGTCAAATTAATTTTAAATACAGCAAAGCTGACACTGTAAAATTATTATTCATCGTTTCAAACAAAAAAATTCCCCATGGCGATCAAGAAGCATTTTGAATGGGTCTTAATCACGGTGGACGTCTATGAGGGTTGGAAGTAACAAAGATTACTTGAAAATGACTGAGGGGTGGAAGTAACAAAAAAATGTGTTAACATAAATACCACCATTCGTGTTAAAAATGCATACTCCATCAAAAATATCATACTATAGCGGCCAACAGCTTCAAACATAACTAAACGGGAAACTGCTCTCATAAAAGTCAAAATTACATTTTATACTTTCTGGTTGAAAGCCAGCGGCCTACCACCGAAATCAAGGTATATAGCAACTAAACGCTCTTATTTTCTGAAAGTTGTCAACAGGCTTCCTATTTGTTGACATATATAACATAAGCGTGTTCTCAGTTGTACATGTAAGTATTATTATTATTGTATTATCACATGGGAAAACGTAATGCAGGTACTGTATGATGGACAATGATAACAGCCAATGAGATGCGCTGAGGTTGACACGTGATCTGTGTGTATATAGCGGTGCGCACGTGTGTCAATAAACTTTTTCTTCTCTACGTTGAGCCAAGCCAGAGCAGAAGCGATGCCCCACGCCAGCAATGCTAAACAACTCAACTCTGACAACACTATTATAAGCACAAAATTGAAACGCCTGAAAACTTGGGGTTGTGGTCATTTTAAGGCAGGCGCAATCTCATTCAAACCCCCTTCACCTAAAATCAATTAAACATGTTCTATCTAGGTTAATTATAACTCAGATCTCTGACTTTATTATTATTATCCTGCATGGACAACAGGCAGTTCTTTGAGATTTTACTGTTTTATTGACGTAAAAAAAAAGCAAAGTGAAGACCATCATCAAATCTTCAAATATGAAGGCAACGTTCTGCCGAGAAGATCAGACTTACTGAGATTTATTTACCAACGACGTAAAGAAAAAAAAATCTGTTTCTTTTCAGCTGGGACCCTAGCAGAGCTAATATAAAGGAGAAAACGAGAAGCTTCAGATAGTAGGCTACAAAGGTTTGAACAAAAAAAAAAGGGGGGGGTGGATTATCAAAAGGTGCCAGAGCCGCAAAAAAAAGAAAGAAAAAGAAAAAAAATCCCTGGATGGACCAAAAGCAACAATGCACATATAAACCCCCTTGTATTTCGAGTGCCTTTCAGCTAATCTGCAAACTAGAGTAGCTTTAGTTAGGGAATTCCTAAATTTTAATGCGCTGAATTAGTTAACTCTGTCCCGTCAGAATCAGTTGTAAGAAAGACGCAGCCTATATATTAAGTGAGTGAGTAAGTTTGTGAAACCGATGAATCCATCGCCTTTCCATTTTATCATACTTATAAGAATGAAGACATGCGTGCGGGTAAGACGTGCGATATCCACTTAGCACTGTCGGACAACACCAAACCATACGAACTCGGAGGGGTTTTGCTTCCATCTAGTGGTGAAAAGTGATGCAACATGTCGAGAGAAAACGTCCTGAATTGGCTCTGCTAATTTACCGAATGAGAAAACCAGGCGATTGCAGATTACAGCAAAAAAGAGGGCATACCAATATGTGCTCCACGTAAAACCCGACCGGATTAAACATGTCACATTGGTCGAACATACGGAGCAAGAACACAAAACAACAGCCTTTTCCTCTCCCCAAGCTGTTGTAATTGGCTATCAGGAAGACGGCGATACATCAAACCGGTTGTCAATGACCCGAGTACAGCTCTATGCACAGTTTTCCTGCTCACTGGTCTCCACAGGCAGCTCTGATAAAGTGCTCGGTCCCATGGTTCAGTGATTGGTGAGTGAACGTGTGGCCTGAGGTGATGGTCCATTTGTCTCGACTCGTGATGAGACAATACATTTTACCTGTAGACTACAGACAATTTGGAGGGTGAGCTGCGGTGAAATGCGAGATTATTCCCAGGGGGAACTTTTTCCACGCTGTCCATTATTTATCTGTCTGCTCTTGTTTTTGTCACAAGTGTTAACTAACAGGTTGATTTAAGAGGTGCTGGGGCTCGTATCAGTAACGTATCCACATACAGCTGTGGAAAACACCAGTTTATGATATTGATGCTGACATTGTATGAGACTCTTTCATTGCTGGGTGTGACTGGATGCGTTTATGTTGGACATGTCCAAGAGTGTTGATTATTTTGGAGCATTTACGTCGCTGGGATTGCATCTGCAAACTTCACACAATGTCACGTAATCTTGCAGTAAAATAGGGGATATTCAAGTAGTGCGTTAAGACAGCTATCAATAGCTATCTCTTTATCAGATGCCTACATACACTTGGCTATCCAGATGAAAGAGGACTGAGAAACATCTAGAGAGCACTGACACTGTGATGTGTGTGTGTGTGTGTGTGTGTGTGTATATATACACTGCTCAAAAAAATAAAGGGAACACATAAGCAATGCAATGTAGCTCCAAGTCAGTCACACTTTTGAGATATCAAACCTGTCCAGTTAGGAAGCAACACTGATTTGTGAATCAATTTCACCTGTTGGTAAATTGTCTAATTTCCACCAGGTGGAAATTAGACAATTTGCAAGACAACCCCTATAAAAGGAATGGATTTGCAGGTGGTGGCCACAGACCATTTGCCTGTCCTCATCTTTTCTGGCCGATCTTTGGTTAGTTTTTCATTTTGCTAGTGCCCTCACCACTAGAGGTGGCATGAGGCGGTATCTGCAACCTACAGAAGTAGCTCAGGTAGTGCAGCTCATCCAGGATGGCACATCAATGCGTGCTGTGGCAAGAAGATTTGATGTGTCTCCCAGCACAGTGTCCAGAGCATGGAGGAGGTACCAGGAGACAGGCCAGTACACCAGGAGACGTGGAGGGGGCCGCAGGAGGACAACAACCCCGCAGCAGGACCGCTATCTGGTCCTTTGTGCAAGGAGGAGCAGGAGGAGCACTGCCGGAGCCCTACAAAACGACCTTCAACAGGCCACTAATGTGCAGGTTTCTGCTCAAACAGTGAGAAACAGAATGCATGAGGATGGTATGAGGGCCCGATGTCCACAATTGGGGCCTGTGCTCAGCCCAACACCGTGCAGCCCGATTGACCTTTGCCAGAGAACATCTTGGTTGGCAGATTCGCCATTGGCGCCCTGTGCTCTTCACAGATGAGAGCAGGTTCACACTGAACACATGTGACAGACATGAGAGAGTCTGGAGATGCTGTGGAGAACGTTCTGCTGCCTGCAACATCCTCCAGCATGACCGGTTTGGCGGTGGGTCAGTGATGGTCTGGGGAGGCATATCCTTGGAGGGCCGCACAGACCTGTACGTGCTAGCCAGAGGTACCATGACTGCCATTAGGTACCGGGATGAGATCCTCAGACCCATTGTCAGACCATATGCTGGTGCAGTGGGCCCTGGGTTCCTGCTCATGCATGACAATGCTCGTCCTCATGTGGCCAGAGTGTGTCAGCAGTTCCTGTATGTTGAGGGCATTGATGCTATGGACTGGCCTGCACGTTCCCCAGACCTGAATCCAATCGAGCACCTCTGGGACATCATGTCTCGTACCATCCGCCAACGCGATGTCGCACCACAGACTGTCCAGGAGTTGACCGATGCCCTGATCCAGGTCTGGGAGGAGATCCCTCAGGAGACCATCCGTCGTCTCATCAGGAGCATGCCCAGACGTTGTAGGGAGTGCATACAGGCACGTGGAGGCCACACACACTACTGAGCCTCATTTTGAATCGTCTTGAAGAATTTCCACAGAAGTTGGATCAGCCTATGTTCTCATTTTCCACTTTGATTTTGAGTATGATTCTGAATCCAGACCTTAATGGGCTAATGATTTTGATTTCCATTGATCATTCTTAGGTTATTTTGCTCTAAACACATTCCTCTGTCTAATAAATAAAGATTTTCAGCTGAAATATTTCATTCATCGAGGTCTATATTGTGTTTTTAGGTGTTCCCTTTATTTTTTTGAGCAGTATATATATGTGTGTGTGGGGGGGGGTGGGGGTTATTGCCAGCTGAGTGTTGGTCAGTTGTCACATACACAAGTCATGTCACTGGGGACACAGTCTAATACACACATAGCCATGGTCCAGTGTGTATGTGCGTTTCATTAGGCCTGCTAACCTTAATCTCCACCCCCCCCACTCAAACATGCTAATGTACCTGTGCTGCTCTAATTGGTCCCAGTGATGCTTGCCCTGCTCCACCTGTGTTCGCGGGGAGCCCACAGTCAGTCCCGCGGTCGGGCCCCGCCACTGTACGCGGGCATGCAGTGCTAATGTTATGCAAACAAACACTTCTTTGTTGTTCTGCGCTCCTTGTGCCCGCCCGCCACTGTGCAAGAAAGGGAGAAATGGAGAAGGAGAAGAGGAGAGGAGTGTGTGTGTGTTGAGGGGGGGGTGAATTTATTAGTGTGATTACCTGAGGTGAGCTACTTTTCAACAGAGGTAGCCTGCCAGCCCCCCCCACCCACCCCACTCACACACACCAAACATCAGCCAGCTCACTAATGAGGGCCCTGGAAAACTTAGTAAAGGTGTAAAGGTACTCTCTTCTAGGAGATGGAGAATCCCAGACCAAGATGTTGTGATTTACACCAGAGCCGAAAACAAAACACAGCTGTTACCTAACTAGCAAGCGGGATCAATAAGGACTGATTAATATGTAAGGGATAATGTACAGCGAGCCTGTCATTATTGCGAAATAAACCCTGGGCAGGCTGATGCAGGACCCAGACTTATTACACAGTTAGTTACTAAAGAAATCAATAGTTGGACACAAAATATTGATTAAAATGATTTTATTGATTTAGAAATGACAAAGCAACAAAATTTACCGGACTTCTCTCTGCGGATTGATATGATTGGACGTGGTCCTTCAGAGTCTATGAGAATTGCATCCATCGCAATGGTCAGTTATTCATAGCAACGGTTGTAGAATGACGTAATTGACCAATCAGAATTGAGTATTCAAAAAAGCTGTGTTAAACCAGTTTTAACGGTTGATATTTTATTCTCACTCCTGGGCTGTTGCGGTGTTGGCATCCTCCTCATCATATTCTCCATTATATTTTATAAGTCCGTTATAATTCTGTTTTCCTCTTTCAATGTTGTATTCTGCAAATTGTATAAACACAACAACCATTGCACGTTGTCCGTCTAGGGAGAGAGATCCCTCCTCTGTTGCTCTCCCTGAGGTTGCTTCCTATTTTTTCTCCCTGTTCCAATTTTTTTTAAATAAAAGAAAAATTTTTTAGGGGGCTGTTCCTTATCCGATGCGAGGGTCTAAGGACAGGATGTTGGGGTTGCCGTAGAGCCCCTTGAGGCAAATGTTTAACTTGTGATGTTGGACTATACAAATAACACTGACTTGACTCTGACTGTGCATCAAACTCAAGCCAGGTATCTTGCCAAACGGTGACGTTGACACAATCATTTCCCTTTAATGGTCGCGCAGGAGGATTAAAATACTTGTTACATAAGAACAGTAGCTCTGACAGCAGTAACTATGTCGGGCATGGCATGCTGAAATGTTACTTAATCAGTAAACACATTTCCTCCCGTCGGCTGATGCACGCTCGCATGTGCAGCTGGCCACATCCCAAAGAGTGACCCCTCTCTCTCGGTCTCTTCGGTGTTGTTTAGGACCGCAGCTTCCCTCCTACGCTCTGAGAGGAGGTGGATTAGGGGCCGGATAAAGCCCTACCCTCCCTCTCTCTCTCTCTCTCCCTCCTTCTCTCCTCTTCTCCCCGGGAGCTCAGGCCATGGCTTTAGAGTCAGCTGCCATGAGCTAGGCTTAGGCCAGTCCGCAGGGAGGGAAGGAGCATGTGTGTCAAAGAACAGAGGGAGTGCAGGAATAGACTGGGTGTGATGGAGAAGAGGAAGAGGTGAGATGGGTTGCGAAAGAGAGCAAGAAAGAGAAGCCAGGGGCTCTCGGGGCTGGGGAGTTCCTTGGAGGATATACATGTACAGATCCTGTAACTTTTCACAGCAGGCCCTCCTCGCGCCCCATGCCTCAGCCTTATCACACAGCATTAAAACACAGCTCTAGTCCCCCGAGTGCTTGGCCTTTTTATCTGCTCCCTAACTTCCCACGGAAGGCCGCATCCACCCATAATCTGCTGCTGTTTCATGTCTGGAGCGCTCTTGAGGAGGATAAGGGACTTGCTCCAAGTGGAGATCAATGAGCTTGTATACATAGCGTATGTGCGTCGGGAGGCAGAGCACTCATTTTCTATGAAGGTGGTGTCCATTTTAATGAAAAGAATGCAGCCCACAGATCCGGAGAGATATCACTTCTGAGATCTAAGTTTTGATAATAATTATAACTTTTTTAAGCGTCCCGGGAATTTAGATGGCTGCACGGTTGCAGAAGGGAAAATAAAAGAGGGACGTGAAGTTTGCTTCGAGACACAGCTGTGAGAACTGCACTACATCTACCTTTGGAAACCGAACAATATCTTCTCCCTCTGGATCTAAAATGGAGGATAGGCACTGTGAAAAGTGTAAACATGCTGCATTATACATTTGACAAAAGCAAATTTGGCTGTCACACGCACCTTGTTATTTAAGACAGTGCCAAGTGTCTGTGTGAAAGGGTGCACATGGTATCAAAGCGGGCTAGTATGTTGGCAGCAGCGGGTGGAGAGGAGCAGGGAGTGAAATTGTGTCAGGGAGGTAACGGCAAGAGGCTGTTTTCCATTAGCTACACCGCTAGCTGCTGCCTATGTCTGCAAAGACTAATTGTGCACGAGCCAGAGGCTGTAGCGACTGTCAGCTTGTGATTTGACTTCTCTTTGTATCAGGAGCTTCGCGCATTCCCGCTCAAGTGGCGCCAAGGAGTGTACTTACAACAGGGGAGCCTCAACACACCCGTATGCACGTGCTCCCCCCACCCCCCCTCACCACACACACACACACACACTCGATCGACCTCAAAGTCAACTGCTGACCCTGAACCCTGCTACCCCTGCAGGAACAATCTCTAGCAGTAAACTCATGGCAGAGGTGGATTTAAAAAAAAAGACAAAAAAACAAAAAACAAAAACAGAGGACAGCAGAGGATAGGATGAGAGAGAGCGAGGAGAGAAAAGAGAGATGAAGCCAGGAAGAGGAAAAAAAAGACAGACTCGATTGTGTCGGAATGAATAGGAAGAGAAGGGAAGAAAACTTTGCATTTGGATGTACTGATCAAAGTCATTCCCAAGGGAGAGCTCTCTTAATGAGAGAGTCGTTACAAGAGAGGAGGGCTGGAAACCAGAGGGAGAGAGAGAGAGAGAGAGAGAGAGAGACATAGAAAGAGGGAGATAGCGATAGCTAGACAGAGAGGGGGGGATAGATAGATAGAAGGCGCTAGAGAGATAGAGACAGATACATAGAGATAGAGGTGAAGAGGAAAATGGCGTTATGTACGCACAGCGTAGGTCGTTTGCGGGCTCCGTTCAAGTTCGCTCTTTCACGACTGCGCAGTGGGAGCGTCGGCGGCAAGGCCAGGTTAATTAAACCCAGGGGAGCGCCGGCTGAGGGGTATTTAAATATGTGACAGAAACAGCACGAACGACAGGCAAGGCCGGATGACAGGACTAAGAGAGCAAACATGTTGACTATGCATTAAGCATTAAAAGGGAAAGAGAAACAGAGTGCACGCATGGGGGGCTGGGTGGGCTCCTAGCTAATTTGCGTGGTGCCAGTGCTCTGCTCTTGTATACCCACTGCGCCAGCGGATTTCTCTGAGTTATTAATGTTTGTCATTAGCTGCATTACGCTGGAGGACAGTGACTAGAAGAGAAAAAATATATGGGACAAATATTGACAATAGCTGGCTCCTGGGTATTGAAGAAGAAGAAAAGATGCAAACTATGTTAATGAATGGTAATTAACCACCAGGGTTTGTCTCTCCTGGATCCCGGCTAAATTGGTCCCTGAGTTGCAGCCGGAGACAGTCCCGGCCTAATCCTTTATTATAAAAAGATAAAGGAAAACGACGTCATTAGCATATATTTGAGAGAGGAGGGGGGATTAAAAAGTGAAATTATTTCTTGTTAATCCTGAGGAGGACTCTACCTACGGCCGTTAATTGTAGAGAGAGAGAACGAGCGAGAGAGAGACAGAGAGAGAGGGATGAAAAGCCAGGGAGTGGAAAACACAAAGTAGAGAAGAGGAAAGAATAATAAAAAAAACAACAAAAAAAAAACAAAAAAAAAACCCAAAACAAAAACGGTCTGATTAGATGGGAGTGGTCTCTGGTGTAGGATGCCAAGTCAAGGACAGAGAAGACCAAGATCCTGGTTTTATATTCAATATGAATATTAAAAGACAGAGGGCGTGTGTGGTGTGGGGGGATAAAAAGGGTTGGTGGTAGCTATGTCAAGGGTTGGATGATCCTTTTCCTTGTGCACCACTGTGCTTTGTGTATATACACACACGTGTGCGGGCCCTTGTTAATGATGTCAACGGAGGGGATCGCTCGTTACCGACAAGGCACCATGCTAGTAGCTTGCTGTCAATCATGCGGGGAGCGGGAACCCTGCCGTCCGCCAGGAAACCCACCAGTCCCCATCGCCGGCTGACTGAACGCCCTGGAACCAACTGCAAGGGATGCAAATGCAAGCGATCATTTCCAGATGTCACAGCTACATTATGGAAACGAGGATGCATCATGTCACAGATGCGAGGCGCGGCTTTATTTATGTATTTATATACTTAGGTATTTATCAGCTACAATATTGTGCGCATTGTGTTATTAACGAGTGACAGATTCCGAAGGCCTGCGCACCAGCACACGGGCCTAACGAGTGGCTGGCTGTTGAGAGCGGAAGGATAGGGCACCGCTGGGTTAACTTTACCACAACCTGATTAGATGTTTAAATGTCGACATTGTACATAAAAGCAGAGCAACAGTTAGCTCATATGAATCTTTTTTTTTTTCTTAGCCAATTCCAACAACCCAGAAAAGCAGGTGGACACATCAGAAGACTTTAAAAGAACACTATTATGAAATCACTGATTCGTTTGAGCCCGTTCTAGGTGAATAAAGCACGTGTTGCATGTCTGTTACGGCGTGTGTGTGAAAGATTTATCATCTTGAATGCCAGGTGACACAATGGGAGGCCGAGGCTGACAGAGAATAGCAGTGGGAGAGCAGAGATATACATTTTGCCACTGTTCTCACTAATGAGGGGTAAAAAGTTCAATTAAAGAAACAAAAAATCTTCAGTCATATTTTTTCCAAGATGCACCAACTCACATTTTAGGAGAGGTCGCAGCTCCTCTTCCTAAAATCTTCACAGATGGCACAGCTGTAAGTCCGCTTGAGAAGCCAGGTGCACGCGGTGCTTTGCATCCAACTATCGCGAGGGCAGACGACAGCGCCTAATTCTGACATCAGCCAAACGTCTCCTCCGTATCGTCAACCTGATCGAAGACACTGCAGCAGAGACGTGACCAGGTCCAAGCAGATGTAGTTACACCACTCTCGCTGTGGCATCCACTTGCTGCTCAAGTACTAATCTGAACATTTTATTCCTCACTTATGAGGGGCTCTCAGGTCCGGCCCCAAGCTGCACAGCCTATACCGTTTAGCCTTTGTGAGCCAGCGCAAAGTTTTATATCCTCAAGCAGGGACCTTTGGCTCTTTCCAAAGACTAGGCTCAAGAAAAAAGGTGACCTGGCTTTTGCCATCAGGGCCCTTTGGCTTTGTAAGGCCCCTCCTGAGGAGCTCAGACTACCATCACCCTTTAAACCACACGATGGGCACTTACATAAATGCTTGGTTCATCTTTTCAGTTTTCTTTTTAATCTATTATTGTTTTTATCGCCTATCCTTATCCTTGGTAGACGCTTTCTGTGAAATGCTTTCTTTTTTTAGTGTATGTGCGTTTTTTCATTATGTTGAAGCTCTTTTTACAATGGTGTTTTAAAAAAATGCGGACAAATGCATTCAATAATAACACTAATACCCATGCTGTGAATACTATGATAGAAAGAACTGGCAGAAGCCAAGACTGGAAGTAAAAGACAAAGACCACGTGGGATGACTTTATTTAAACTCTTTAAAATCAGTCCTATCATAATTATCTCCGCAGAAGTAGGTGAGCAGATACACAGATATGGGTTATCGAGTCTATACGATTAAAAAAAAAAAAAAACCTCAAGCTTTAACAAAATCCATCTCCTTAAGAGATGAATAATGTCACTACATCTGACCAGTCTGACGAATTTCAATGGGTTGATCTCTAAAGGAACAGGACTGATGAACCAGACCTTCCCGACTCAGCTCTGCGCACCTCCCTGCACCCAAGACTCCTTCAAATTCCCAATAAATTAAAGGAAAATTTCACATACAAGAAAAGAGAGAAAATAAAAATCAAACTCAAGCATGCCAGTGTAGGCACTTGTCCTAACACCCCAGCACCGCACTATGAGTGCGGGACAATGTGGTTGTACTGTAAATTGGCCTGGTGCTGAAGGATCCTGGTCTGAGACACATAATGCACTTAGCATCAAACAAGGATGTCCGGGGCTTATTTACCAAAGCTGGGCTGCTGCATTGAGCGAGCTGGTGCGTGGTGAGTTCACCATGCTTTCCGGACAAATATCGGCTCTGGTGCTCCAGATCGGCTCGGCTCAGCTCCCACCGAGTGAGAGAGAGAGAGCAAGAGGATGACATTTTTTCCAGCCTCAGCCTGGGGAGTCAGGAGTTTTTGCTGACTGGTGTTGTGAGCACAGCCAGCTCTTCTGTCAGCACTTTCCTCTCCTTCATCTTTACGCGCATAGCCTCCATTAGCTGGCCGGCAGAGGGGATCTGCAGGGGAGGAGAGAGGAGGGGACGGATGGAGAGAGAGCGAGAGAGGGGGTGGGTGGGTTGGAGGTGGAGGTAAAAGGGTTAGAGAAAACGAGGAAAATACACAAACACAACACCGCTGAGAAAAGAGGGCAGCTTTTCAAAGGGCCTGTTTGCTGATCTGTGAGTGAGACAACAAAACCTTCGATAGGGTCCGCGTACCTGAGAACTTCTGAGGGACTGTCCATGTTCTACGTTTTAACAGACCTCTCCTCAAACCCTGCTGCGCAGCACAGTAGTCTACAGAGCCAAAAATAATTCACGCTGTCCTGCCAACAGCTTCCTCTCCTGATCAGTGGTAATCCACGATTTCAGAGCATGAATTACAATGTAGGGGAAATGACAGCTGCTCTAGTTTCTTTAAACCATTTGGTTGCATCCGGGATCCAGGATTTCTTCTCCATACTTGTTTCCTAAGTGATGGGCGAGTAAACCATTCAGAGATGGAAAGAGAGCGAGTGACGGTAGGCAGGCTTCACCTATGAGGTCTGGCTAATTTTGTTTTTCCAGCGAATTGACACAAGGACTTTTTGGTGATTAGGGCAGGGGATCAAAGGAAAACATAAATACTGTATTGGCCATAAATATTCACATCTACTACACGCAGTCTGTTACAGGAGCCATGGAAACAAATTTCCTCCCTGAACGATGAGATGAGAAGAGAAGAGAAGGGAAGAGAAGAGAAGAGGAGATTGGACTCATGTATTAGGAAAAACTTAGACCCCCCCCCCTCCCTTAAATAAGATTTTATGTTTACTTAACCGTATACAATGAGGTAGGCTGACATAAGTCTAAAGTGCCGCAATGAACTCAAGTGTTAACTACAAATGAATAAATAAATAGCAACAAAAAAAAAGCAAACTTCTCTTCGTTAGCGAACAGGGGCTGGGAAGTGCTGTGTGTTTGTGTGTGTGTGTGTGTGTGTGTGTGTCTGTCTGTGCTTGTAGAGGGATGGAGTCCCAGCAGCACTGGGTGCATCAAACACACGGCCCTGTTCCTTAGAGAACCGCTACACTGCAGTTACTGCTGAGACATCTCCCTCTGCTTGTCCTCTTGAGATCTCACACACACACACACACACACACACACACACACACACACACACACACACACACAATCCCCTAATCAGCTATCTTCACTTACAGCCACTAACTAAGCAAACAAACTCAATAAAATAGAGACACAGCCACAACACAAGGCTCTAAGGACCAGCTGAGTGGGAGACTAGATCATTAAAAGCACTGATATGGGAAAATCATCAGAGTAAACAACACTAACAGGTAAACATGGTCTACATCTTCATAAAACTCATTTCTGCATGGGAGGCTGCAGCTGCATTCACCTTATTCACAAGAAGTAAAAGACAGAAAAAAATCTTCGTGGAAGTACGGCCTTCTTTCTAAGGCTTTGCCAACCTTGTCGAATGTTACCACGCAGAGTGAGAAAGTGCTTTCTGGAATCTTTCAGGAGAGGATGGTGGTTAATGGCCGTCAGATATTCTACATAGAATACTTTGCTCCAATGTATGAGACCTTTTATAACTCAGGTTTCAGGCACCCACATGCATATTTATGTAGATGTACTGTAGGGCCAAGCAGCTGCAAACATGCAGACACAAATGGCACAAGGCAGACCATCATTGTTTCTCATGTAACTGCAACCTTTGCTGAGGAACTATGCCCACAAGCGCAGTCTTAGGCATGCTGTGATACAGCTGCCAAAGCAGATCCCCTGGGCTCCTGAAGGCAGCGCTAGAGACTGGTGCTAATGTTATGCTACAGCTGATTTAGCTGTCCCCTTTGGCAGAGCAAGCCAGCACCAGCACTAAGCGACGTGCTCTCTGTTCTGCAAGACCCGCTGTCCCCTTCGGCAGTGCTGCAGTGTTGCGCATTAAGCTGGGCTACCTTGCTGGTATTACTATTCAACAGGCCCTGCAGATCAGACCTTTTGTCTGGGTGTGCTTTCATAAACATGCCTGGGTGGTGAACTGACACGTTAAGCCACTGACACTGACAGTGTGAGTATGTGTGGGTGTGCACGGGTGAGGGGAGTGTGTGAGCAAAAGGTGTTTTTACAATCCAATTAAATGACATTGGTATTCTATGGCCCGGGGCGCACCTTGAGGCAGGGAACGGCTGAACGTTACAACACTCCAGCGACTACTGTCTGGTAAGTGGCATTACGCACAGCAACTTTTCCTTAACCGATCGATCATCCCTGCTTTTTCTTCTTTGTCACTCAGAACAGGTAAGTGCAAGTGTTTCAAGGGCCCAACTTGTGGATGGTTGTAGAGGTGGTGTAAGGTTGGATATCTAAATGACAGAGAGAGCTAATTTAGCTGGTGGATGAGAGAGAGGGAATCAGACAGGGTTGAGAGAGGTATGGATGTACAGTACAATGAGAAGTACTTGCTCTGCACAAGAGTGTGCATGTATGCTTGATATGCAAATAAGGATGCTTTGCAGGAAGAACTGACCACACACACACACACACATTCACATGCACATGCACATACATGTGCAGACACACACTCACCTGAAACTCTACTATGGCTTTTAGTTGATTAGTTATAACAAAATTCTTCCTTTTGTTTTGTTCATCACAACGCCCAAAAAGGGAAATATGACTCGGGATAAGCCCGCCTGCATGAAGCTTCTCCACCTTTTAATTTGAGAAAATAGGTGTCATTTACCTTTCCAGTGTGAAATAAATTGTAGTTTCAGATTCATGTAAATTACAGGAAATTAGATCTTATAGGGGAGAGAAGCACAAGCTTTTGTGAAAATCTACTAAAATACAAACGATATTTGCTCCCATCAGTGGCTGTTTACCTTAAGACGACTACTGACTGGAAATAGAATAGAACTTTATTTGTCATTGTACAAGTACAACGAAATTTGAAAGTGCAGGTTCAACCACCTTATGATTTACGGCCATCGACCCACACCGATTACCATCCTTGGGTTTGAAAACAGTATTGTCACTCTGGTGAGGACATGCAGCTGACCTGCTATAACTTATGTTTTCGTCCCCAGTGATACAGACCGCCTCTAATCTAGGCCACTATTCAAGGTAACACAGAAGTAGTTATACTTTTTATGATCGCAGAGGGAGGGGAAAAAAGCAGCTCTCTGATCTTTGATCTTCTCACTTTTGTTTGAAAATCAAATTTATCAAAACAAGGGAATAACAACAACAACACAATAAAGAGGGGGGGAAAAAGGCAGGAACACAAAGGCACCCTACTAAAGAGTCTTGCATTTGATTATCTTCGATAATGAATATGTCACATTTGCAAAGAGGGGCTCAGGTAAGGAAATCACCAAAGCACCGACAAGCCTATTCTTCTCTCTCCTCCAAGTAATTACCTACCCCTGCAGCAGAACAGATCCCTCTCTCTTCTCCCCTTTAGGCCACTAGAGACTTATATGAAAGGGAATTGGACACTTGGGGCCACAGATACAGTAATTAAAAATCTCTCCCTTTCTTGATATGTTGTTTGGAAACATCAGGTCTGCGTGCAATGTGTATTTGTTAGGGATCTGACCTAAATACACCCTAGATTAAACACAGGAATGCACAGGGTCTTCCTTTCAGGTTCCTACTCATTAGGTGTGAAAATGGGGTGATCTAGACACAATCAGTGGTTTAAATATAGCAAGGTGATATCCATACAAAAGAGATACAACCTTTAGGTAGAGCTCGGCTCTCAAGAGCACACACCTGATTAACAGTGTGGCTTCAGGGCCATGGTACAATACTGAGAAGCAGGTTAAGACCAACAACGGCTGCTTTGCCTGCGGCAAATTCCCAGTGAGTGAAGAGAGAGCGGAAAACACGTTGTCTTGCTATGTTTTATCAGCAGCACACTGGGGAAAGTCGGCCATCTATTCAGGCATATGTCGACAGTCTTTTCTTTCAGACATATCCACATCTGTTCAAGTTGGGACAGACAGATGACTGTTGAGATCTGTCCAAAAACATATCTAAAGTCATCTATTCAGACATGTATCTCTGGCTAACTAGTCAATGAGCAAACCTCCACTTTCATCGTCAGTTCTCTTTCTGTGCCCAATTCAAGACGGAAAGGCCACTGTGTTTCAAGGGACTGCCCCCGGGTCCGCTGAAAAGATCAGACTGGCGGTAACCTCGCAGTGCCCGTGTAATGGCAGAACTTATTCATTCACTCAGCTCGTTAGCATCCATGTGGTCCCTGGGATGTACAGTTTGCTGTCTCAAAGCATCACTAAGCATTTAGTAATTTCATGGCCAAGGCAGAGGATTAGATAAAGTCACCAGCTAAATTAGCTCTCTCTATTTGTGCGAAGTGTGAGACGTAAATGGAGACTAGGTCACGGTGAGGTTTAGTCGACAACAATCCCACCAACCATGTTCCCATGGGGCCCACTGGTCCCCACCGCTGCTCCAGTGACACATTTACAGTACAAAGGCTCGGCTTGAGTCCCTAGTGCGCGCACATGTGCGCGCGCACACACACACAGAAAGAAAGAATGGCTGATTTAATTAGCCCAATCATTAAACGAGGCTTAATTAGAGTCACTTTCCTTCAGAGGGAAGTGTGGAACTTGGAGCTGTTCCTTGTCATTACAGAAGGATAATGAGCCACACAACACACTACCCCTCACCCTGCCAGCGTCAACAACCCAAAACCTTCTCAGTGCACGGGGAAATGTGAGGCATGAGCCTTTGATATATTTAACTCCCATGTTATAGGGTATGTCATACCCTGTGGGAGCGCTGTGTAGCAGGAAGATTTATGTGGAGGCTTAGAGAAGAGCGACAAGAGCGCAGACTTTCAGCTTAGATTACAATAAAAGTTACCGTTTATTTTCTCTATAGTCCTCGGTGAACTCTCATTCCAACATACTCCCAAGTTCTTCTAGGTTTGGAAATTAAAGGAGGTACTGAAGTGTGGTATCACCTGATGTTGAGTTATTTCAGCTTTTTGGTCCGTTTGTGATAATAGCTGATAGGTTTCTAACCTTCCAGCCGAGCTTGGTTCAAGCATGTCCATCCATCCATCCATTATCCAGGTCGCTTATCCTAATTAGGATCTCAAGATGCTTGAGCCTATCCCAGCAGTCATTGGGCGGAAGGCGGGGAAACACCCTGGACAGGCAGACAGTCCATCACAGGGCATGCAAGTATGTCTCTGCTACTATATTAATTTAATGTTCAGTTGCTTGTTATGGTCGGAAGCCTGATAAGAAGTGAAGCCTGCAGCCCCGTACATCTCCCTGGAGTGTGATCTGGGGGTATAACCCAGCACTGAGCATCACTGCACACCAGTAAACCAAACCATTGTCCTCTGATGAGGCACCAACACAGTCAATGACTTTTTAAATGTTATGTGCCAGTTGTATGTGTGTGTGTGTGTGTGTGTGTGTGTGTGTGTGTGTGTGTGTGTGTGTGTGTATATATAAAACGAGTGTGAAAAATTATCTAGAGGCAATGTATGTGTTTATGTGTGTGCACGTGCACATGCTCACACACTCCTCCTGCTCATTATTGGTTGGCAGCAGAAGCCAGTCATTTCCCTGTCTTCATAAAGACTTAGCCCATTAAATTCTACCTCCAGTCAATAATTAGGACTCCACAAATAAACCAAACGCAA